>NC_143519.1:26911411-27218966 GCF_031878675.1 Megascapheus bottae
TTATGTTGTACTTTTATTGTTTTAAATTTCTTATAATGAACTTAATTATAGTGAACACAGTCCATGCTGTATACCAATATAAATACAAATTTCGAGTTTAGACAATGAGCAAACAGTGAGAGAATGCAATGCTTATATTATTGGAGACAGACTTTTCTCAGGACTTTTAGCATTTAAAGGGTTTCTAATGTTTTCTTTTATGTACATGTTTTACTGCACTATACTTATAGTAACACTTAGTTTTCATGAAGCTTTTTAATAGTTGCTGATAACACAAACAGTGAAGCTTTCAATCACCTGATAATGCTCCCTTATGATCCAAGTTGAATACAATTTTTTCCTACACATATCCTGATCCCCAGGCTGTCTTATTAAAAATAGAGTGGGCTTGCAATTTCTTCTTTTCTTTATACTGCATTAAGGTTTGAAGGAAGAGTTTGGATTTGTGTCTACATTTTCTCTTTGCACAAACTATTGGTAATTCATCAAAAATCAAATATGAAATGCTTACAAGCCTTCAGTATTTTAGGAATCCAGAGAGTGAGTCAAGATTAAATAGACTTACTTTGTTTTATGCAAGTCCCAATGGAAAGAATTTTTGTATCATAGAAGAGCTTCAACAGGGAAGTTTGGAATCATGATATTGACATTAACTACAGTAAATGACCCACTATATCAAAACAGGTATTTTCCTTCCTATCACTTGTTCATAGCTAAAAAATTAATATTTCTACCACCAAATGAAGAAAATTGCAGTATGTATAATGTTACTTCACATGATGGAAGAGCAAATTCTATTTTCTCATCATCATATAACAAGTTTATCTCCATACCATAGTATACATTTTAAGATTGATCATTTTTGAGGTGTGTAATGCTGAAAAAAAGAATTACACAAAGACATGTGATATTTCTAAAATTAAAATGTTCAAAAATTCAGCCAAAAAGCAGGAAGTCTTAAATTCAGTAACAACTAATTTTTGAACAGTTAGAATCAAAACAACTGGAATCAATTATACCACAGGATGTTTTTCAGATAAATTTAAGTCCTGTCATCATGTAAAAATGGCACTGAATTATCAGGAAAAATTTCAAGACTTTACAGTGTTTTCCTTAATTTTAGAAATTATTGTTTGCCTTATTATACATAATGATCATATATATAATTAATAAGTGTATTATGTTATAAATTTATTTATATAGGGAAAGGGTTTAGATCATTTTACCCAAATGAAATTTCCATGCATTTCTTATAAAAAATCAATTTATGTTTTATAATGTTTTTGCAAGTTTACCTATCATTTTCAACATTTATATTTTTAATTAAGGGTATTACATCGGTGAGATAATGAAATGTTAAAGCAAGCTATGCCACATTGTTTACTAAAGTATGATCATTAAGAAAAATTACTCAGGTACAAAATATAAGGTAACAGTATAAGTTCCACAGAAATATAATAATACTTCTATGAATAAGTAACAATTGTTTTCAAGTAAGGAAGCAGTGTTTGTAAATTCTTTACACAGTTTCGAAGAAGTCTGAGGTACAACTCCTATGGAACCATTGGACAGTGTTATAATTTTCCCCCTTAAAAGTAAAAGTGAATTTCATTATAGGCAATCATATATTTTTATTGTGATATGTGGAAACATTAACAAAGTAAGGAAGCTTACTATCATAAAATGTTCTTTTTTAAAAATTTTTCCTTTTCTGAGTTGGTCATGGGCCTTGAACTCCGGACGCTTTCCCTAAGCTTCCTTAATCAAATCTAGGGCTTTACAACTTTGAATTACAGCACCACTTCGGGTTTTCTGGTGGTTAATTGGAGATAAGTTTTATGGGCTTACTTGTTCTGGTCGGGCTTTTAACAGAGGTCCTCAGATTTCAACTTCCTGAGTAGCTGGCATTACAGGTGTGAGCTACTTGCACCTGGTTTATTCTTTCTTGTCTACCATCAGGGGGTGGGGAAGCCTACAACACAAGATAGCTGGCCACGGTTCAAAGCCAGCCCTGGCACAAAAAGGACCTGAGACCCGAATCTCCAATTAACTTCTAGAAAACTTAAAGTGGGGTTTGGCTCCAGGGTAGGGCGGTAGCCTTGGGCACCCAGGCCTAGTTCAAGCCCCATGAGCTATTAAAAGAAAAAGATTGTTATTTTGGTAAGTACTAATCAATGACTTTAAAATGTAGCTTCAATTTCAGTTTGGTTAGAAGGTGAAGTCAAGTTTTTAAAATGGATGATATGCATGAGTAACAAAAATTAAGATAGAAACTTCCAGTTTTCTGTAACATCCTTCAAATATGTATCATGATGTTATATGGTTAGGAAAGTTCTGTGAAAAATCAGGGCTTTTGGATATGTAGTATCAGTTCCATTTATTAATGATAGTTATGGTGATAGATGCCTCTATGCTAACCCACAGGTAATACCCGTCCCGAGAATGACATGACCAAAGGCATTTGTAATTATATTTACTTCTGAAAGATTATGGTTTATAGTTAAAACAAAAGAGGCATCCTGTCATTTTCTAAACCCGTTAAATGTGACAGAATCTATTTTTCTGCCAAGTTGTGAGGATCAGGCAGGGAGCAAATTTGCTGTGGTCAGCTAAGTGTAACCACTGAGCAGGAAAGTGAATTTAATAATGCATTATTGTTCTTCACTGAAGGTGAACTGTTACAGTGCCTTTGTTACAGCAGACTTTGACTCTGCTATAGGTTTCCAGATGCTGTGTAGATTGCCTGATTAAAATCCCTAATGTATGATAAATTGTGCCAGGTATACTTTTATATTAGCTGAAATGTATCTGATTCAGGATTATAATATCAAATCTAATTGAAAATATTTTCCAATTATATCATCTTGTGAAATCATATTATAAATAAGCACAGGCTATATAATATGGAATAAATGACATACAAACATAAACTCCTAAAGAGTATCTTATACCAGTGTGGCTGATTCTGTTGAGACTAAAAACATATTTCTTACATTACAATGCAATTAAGAATAGGGTCATGTTTATTGGGAATGTATTCATTACACATCAGAAAAAAAGAAGAAAGTGAGACAGATCTTTCCTGACAATCCTCTTTATATTATCTCTTTTTCTACTTCCATCTTTTTGTAAAGAGGATAGAATTTTCTATTTTAAATATATAATTTAACACTGAGGCTTTCATAAAAGTTTTTGTTCTTTTCAGTTGATAAAAGTGACATTTAAAACAAAGCTTTCAGGAGTTTTATTTTGTTTTGTCCAAACTAAATACACTAAAATTTAGAATATGTATTTATTAATAAAATTAGAAAGAGCTACAGACTTCATTTAAAGTAGCAAATACACTTAGGAAATTTGCAAGTATAGAGTATTTGTTAGTGTTGAAGCATCAATTTTAGGAACATCGTACAGTTCATTGTCTTCCATTAGCCAAATACAAACACTCATGGTTGAGAATCAGTAATTTTTCAAGCATGTAAAATTCTGCTCTGTTTTAGCAAAACTTCAAGTGAGAATAATTCTTGTTACCTTCAGCTGAAAAAGTGCAGTGCACACAATCTAATCTGTTGTCATTGCTGAACTTTATGGTAAAGAGGCAAAGAAAAGCATTTTTTTCCCTGAATATCAAGAGCGCACATCAATAAATATCACTACGGGCCACAGAACACACAAGTTCAACAGACAGACGCAAACTAGAAAGTGATGAAAAAAATAATAACAGCTAGACTCAATGTGAAAATGTTTTGAGAGAATGGTAAATGAGAAAATGATTTTCAGCAATCACTTTTTCTTAAGAAAGAGAGGCATTTGTGTTCAGAAAATCTGTAACAATTTCAGTTATATCTGCATTTGAGTGTTAAAATATCAAAGATTTAAGTTCTCATTCCAAAGATAGAAAGTATAGGCAACTCTGCAGCTTTCAGATATTAAAAGTGAATTTTAATGTGATGATTAAATACAAATATCATGTAATTGTGACCCCTTTGTACATCATCTTTACAATAAAATTTAAAAATGCATCCACTAACTATCTAAAAATTGTAAAATGTTCAATTATTCTGTTGACTTGACACACTCTCCTTCTAAAATGACAAAAAATTAAATAATATTAAAATGGAAGAAATGCATTAACTTATGCTGAAATCTCTTTTTTTTAAAAAAAAAAAGAAAACTTGAATTCTATAGGTAAAACATGTTAAGTACTAGAAACTTACACTATGTCTAATGTTTTTGCTTTGTTGTTAAACATCTAATATATTTGCCATGTCCTAAAATCTCAAGACACCTTAGCAAGTCCTTTTTATTGTTCATTGCTCTCAAGATAATCCATGTGGATTTTTTACTCATCATTTCACTAAATTTGAGATCTATTTTCTTCAAAAGTCTTAGTACTAAAGGATATCACAGGATCCTGATTCTTTAGAAGTCACCTTCAAGGAAATTCCCTTCTCCATTCCCTCTTTAGGGCTCATATTCACTTTGTCTTAACACAGGTGTTCCATTTATCCAAAAGAAGGTTTACAGTCTGTAATAAATCATACTGTTCTCACATAGTTCCTATAGAACTAAAATCTTCTGCAGTATCGCTAGTAAATTTCAGTGTTAATCTCTAGTAAATTTCAGTGTTAGGTATAGTCAAGAAGCATCTGATTTAGTCTAGAAATTTTGAACCAGTGTTTTCTTTCAAAGTTACATTTTTCTCCCCTGTTCTGTTTTGTCCATTTCTTGGATCAGAATATTTTGAAAGGTAACAGAGACCTCCCACTATTTCCTCAAACAACAAATCAACATCACTATATATGAAGCATTGTGTTTGTTTTCTTTTTGGAGGAAATAAAAATGCTACAAATGAACAAAGGTTCACATTAGGGAATCACAGTCATGTGTCATCCTTGAAATGAAATGATGAAATTGAAGATAGCATCAAGTGTTTCATCCTACAAATCAAACAGTTACATCTTGAGCTTCAGCACTGTTTTAGTTCCTTTCATTCTTAGCCTTGAAATAATATCAGTGTGAAATGACTAAAAGAGAAATAGCCCATAGTGGAGCCTCTAGCTTTAAAGGTCAAAAAACAGTAGTGAAATGCAAGATACAGTTTATGGGTGATGATGCTTACAGGTGTAGGGAAAGAGGAAAGACTTCATTGAACATTCAGAAGATGACATATCTAGATGCATAAATGAGTTTCATAGAATGAGTCTTGGGTTATGTACAATTTCTTGGGAAAGCATCAGTATAATTTGGGAACCCATAATTTGAATAGAAAAAAAACCTCATGAAAAAGAAAATTGTAAAGGTCAACATTATTTTTATGCTCACCCCATTGTTTATACATTTCTAGAAAACAATAAATATTTATTGAGTAGCAATTATTGACAAACATCTTATCAGAGATTTGTAAAAAACAAAACAAAAAAACAAAAGAATCATAGAGCCATCCAGAAAGCATAGATTTTAAGAGGGAAAACATAATTGAACCAAAATTAATTATGACAAATTGCTTGTTTTCGTGGGGATTATACTGTGAAAGATGCAAATAATAAAAACAAACTAAAAATTCAACATATGAATGACTACCAGGCATTATTTTTATATATAACTGATACAAGAGTGGAAACTGTGATAAAAAACAAACAGCAGAACCTCATAAATAGGATAGTACCAGAAGTCTTTTTTTTTGTGGTCATATGGAATGAGACAAAGGCAAACATGGCAAAATCTCCACAGAGTGGAACTAGGGAAAAATTTTATGGAACATGACAGAAAATTTAAGATTTGGGTCAGGTAATTCTAACTTGTTGGCAGAAGTGTTAGGATTTAGACAGAATAATGGAATTATGTAAGAAGTAAAGAGTTAGCAAATAAGGAAGTTCTTTTTTCTCCCTGATTTAAATACACACACACACACACACACACACACACACACACACACACACACAATCCCAGAAAACAAAATCTTGCATTTTGTAAGTACTCATTGAGTATTTGAACCAGGAAAGTGACTATACTATAATGACTCTTTTTTTACAAATACAGGACAACGTGAGGGGCTGAAATTAAAAAAAAAGCTAGTTAGAGGCTCCTCAAAGACCTACCTGTATGCAAGATATGATAATGACTTCAGGATAGTAGAAATGGAAGTAGAGGGAAATAGATTCTTTTTAATGATATCTCAAATTGTTGGGAGTTTCCGATCATTGGAAAAGGGTGACGGAAAAAGTGAAATAAGGATGTTTCTTCCATTGATGTCTGAGTGATACTTTTATCTGGGTTAACTAATAAGATAGTTGCTCACATAGGTAGAACCCTACAAAGTACTTGCTGAATGAATGGTTGCTGGAGCTGGCTCAGACCCTAGGTCAAGCAGTAAAAGGTGTCATAATCATAAAGATACAACACTTAGATTCTCAGCCCCAGGAGATCAGATGTAATCAAGGCCCAGGAAAATACTGGCCATCAAAATTGTCCTTGTGATTTTGTTTTGGTGCCTAGATCTCAGTGCCTGAGGGCAGTGTTCTTTCCAGTACTTTTTATTAAGTCCTGAGATTTTAAGAAGAGGGGACATACTGAAAACTTTCAGGAGGATGAAGACTGCAGCACTCAACTTTCAAAGGATGGAGTACTGGAGTGCTATCTAGATCTTTCCTGAATGAATGGTTTCTCCTGATAAAACAAATTGAAGCTGAATACCAGTGGCTCACAGGAGCTATTGTGGAAGCTGAGATCCAGTAGTTGAACACCGGAAGGCAACGAGGGCAGAAAGGTTTGTGATACTCCATTTATAAAATAATTATAAGGAAGCGGGATTGTAGGTATTGCTCCAGTGGAAGCACACTTTGAGGTGCAAGCAAACTCAAGGCCCTGAGTTCAAATAACAGTACCATAAAAACCATGTAGGTATGATTGTCCTGATATTTCTAAATGCATTTCTTAATAAAATGCAGCTATTTAGACTCAGTTGTGCTCAATTCTTTTTCTTAAGTGGTAATGCATTTAGCAAGGTCTATAACTGTTAAGTTTTTGACTTCAATAAAGTTATCAGGAGCAGGTAAACACATTTTTCACAATCATTTACATTCAGAATAAAAAAAATAAGGTTATCTGCTAAAATAAATTGAAGAAAAAGTTATTTAAAGAAAGTAATATTTGAGGATTGCAATGATTTTTGCTTACTTATTTTCTACTCAATCTTTGGCATAAAACCTTCACTCATCAACCAAAGAAACTCTCAACATACAAAAATATTTACATGTGCATACTATTTTTCTTTTGGTTGAGTTGACTTGGTAGACAATGCCTAAATTGTTACCAAAATTTTTTTTTTAATATTTTTTCTGGAATATTTTTTCTTGCCAGTCCTGGGCTTGAGCTCAGAGCCTGAGCACTGTCCTTGGACTTTCTCGAGGCTAGAGCTCTACCACTTGAGCCTCAGCACCACTTCCAGCTTTTTTCTATGTATGTCGTACCGAGGAATTGAACCTGGGTCTTCGTGCATGCTAGACAAGCACTCTATCACTAACCAAACTCCCGGTCCCGTTGTGGAATATTTTTGAGAATTTATAATACTTTTACAAATATCTTCAGTCATAAATTCCTTGACACTTGGTGTTTTTATAAAGTATTAAAAGACAACAAAATAAATTTAAGGAATGTGCCTGAACAAGCTGAGCAATATAAATATACATTCCAATGAATTTTATAGGAAATGTAATCATTTGAATCACAAACTCAGGGAGAAATTAGTACATCCTTACAGTAAGGCATAGATTTTATTTCACTTCTATGTGTATTTTGCTGTCTGTTTCATTATCTTATGATGAATTTTCAGATTAGCACTATTGCTCTGATTTTTTTATTACCTTAAATTTTAATAAGAACTAATACATCATTGAGAAAAATTTAAACTTCATTATAAGTGACTTATCATAAAAATTTATGTGAGTTCATTATTATCTAAAGCTCTAAATCTAAAAATATAATCAATGAGTTTTAAATACTTCTTTAAGGGTTATTTTATGACAGATTTTAGTCAATATTACACATTATACTTTATACATATCAAATCCTATACAAATTTTAAAATGTTAGAACCAATATGGTTTTTTATAATATCATTTTTCAATCTTAACAGATCATCTCAGTTATATGAAACAGCTAAAGTTAACTGCAGTAATATTGAGTAACCAGAAAAGTTTTGGCACTTCAAAATTTTCATTATGGGAGTTAAGGCACATAGTTGGCTTTCTCTTTATCAAATGATTTTAGTTTGTGATTCCTTTTATTTTTTAACGTGGAAAATAATTTTTTTAAAGTCTAGAATCCCAGCAGCATTATTTCTCTCAATTAAAGTTCACTTAACTATAAAGAGAAACAAAATTTAAGATATTTAATATGTCCATATAGTGATAAAATGGAACTTTTTCTAGTTTAAATATTGTTTCTATGATATGTGCTGAGATTGGTAAATTTTATCATATCAAATATTCTATCTTCAACTATTCTGTCTTCTTTAGAACACTGTTTTTTAAATTTTGTTTTATAATCTAGAAGATGTTTGTCTGTTTTTCTTCCTTCCATATAGCTGCCATTGTGGATTTTGGGGACAGTGAAAACACTGTTTACTCAGAAAAGTTAAAAGCTATGATGTTTGTATTTTGCTAACTTTAGAAGGAGTCCTTTTAAAAATGCTTGTGGAAATTATTAAGGTAATAAATATTCCTCAGTGATTACACATCATTAATAAACAGTCAAAATAACAAACCTAATTTGACATTTTTAAGTTTTTTTTAATAATACTTACCTATTCATCGTTATTGGTATTTGGATCTTTGCTTCAGCTTTTACACTCTATGCTTATTATTTCTTCAGTCTATTAAAAGAGTAAACAATAATAACAATGTAAATCAGTATAAAAATTTTGTCTGGTATTGAAAGAGCATCTCATAGATTCTTTATCAGGTTGTTCATTTTCCCTGTCAGGTGTTGAAATCTTTTACCATGCCTCATATTGCAGACAAAAATGCAGGTCTGCTGATAGTGTCTCCTTGTAGCTAGGCTGTGAAGAAGTCAAAATTTCATTTGTAAAGACAGTTATCACGAAGAGTGTTGCAGGCCCACGTTATTGGTCCTTATTTAGCTGCCCGAAAGATAAGATGTCTAATTTCCTGACCAAGCTTCTTGTGTGTTTATATAACTCTCTTTCTTTTTTCATTGAGCTGCTAGGAATAGGTAGAAAAACAGAAAAGGTCTCCTTGTTGAAGTGTATAGTTATGTTCTCCAGTACTCTCTAGCTGAGTTACCTGGTCTCTAAGACCTAAAATGTAAATATCCATGGAGCATTTCATAAACATAAAGAGAGAAAGATGTCAGACTTCTTTTGTCTGGTGTGGGAAAAGATCCTTCAGATACTTTTCCAAGGCATTACTTTGAATGGCATGTAAGAGTAGAACATGAGTTTGAAGTAAAGGCCATGAGATTTTATGCTGGTATCACAGTTGTAGTGTTCAAACTGAATTTAAATCACTGAGAATAAGTAGGCTAACAATTGTGTTGCTCTCAATTTTCTCCTGTAACAATTCTTTTTTTTTTCTTTCGTCATGGAGATTTTCACATTTTTAATGAAAGGAATTACATATGACACTTTTGGGTTTACTCCCTTGAAAGCTGATTTCCAAATTATCTGATCAGGGAAGTAGAGCAATATTTGTCTAACTTCTATTATTAGAAAACAGATGGCAAAAAATGATCCTTAAAAAACATTCTTTGAAGACCTTCTCTGTGACTCACAGATTCCATTATAGTCTCTTAACAACTTAAAAAAATTGTTATTATATCACTTCTTGTGATTTCTAGTAAAACATGTTTAAAAATACATTTTCTGGACAATTATTCTAAAATAAAGTTCAGTGGTACAAGTCAGTAAGAGCTCCAAATTGCTATTTCTTGGAGGGTAAAAATATCTCCTGCATGTTTCTTGAATTCATTTCTCTTTAATTGTTCTAAATACACCCTCTTTAATTAAAATAATATATTTTTAGCATTAGTCGAAGGCCATTCTCTCGTAAATTTGGTAACTAGAAATTTCCATTTGACTCATAAAAGCAAAATTAGGGAAGCTTAGTCATATATAATTTTACTATTACCACATATCAAAAATTATTTTAAGGCAAAAAAACCGATTGTTCTTGCAAAAGCAATTATGGTTGTGACTGTGGATTATTTAAACTGAAGCAAATTTTCCTCAAGCTATTATTATTGATACATTTGACAATAAGTGATTTGTTCAGAAAAGGAACATAAACCATTTTTGAATGCCTACTCTGTACCACAAATCTTAAAACTGTGACCATATTCCATGCTTTCTCCCTTCAGAAATCTTCATTATCTTCTTGGTCACCCGTACTGCAATCCTCTCTTATAAATCACTGTGAAGTATATATTTATTAGAGTTAACTTTGGTAAACATTTTTAAACTACTGGGTGTTTCTTTTGGAGAAACTTCCTAAATTTCTTCTGGTGAAACAGTTTAACATGTAAGTCATATAGTGAAGGAATATCTGTAAAACTAAACTTATTCACCAATTAAACATTTCCTTTAACTCTTCTCTCAACCTAGAAGTTCTAAAATTAAGACAAATTCCTTGAAAGAAAAATATTTTTTAAAAGTTTTCATTGTTGGGGTGATATACAGAGGGGTTACAGTTACATTCATCAGGTGGTAGGTACATTACTTCTTGGTCATCGTTACCTTTTACCATGTTTTTCTCGCACTTTCCCTCCCCTCAACCCTCCAACTCCTCTTGTTTTTTCCCTTAACTTCCCATTTTCAATTACACAAATAAAATTATATACATTATACTAACCACCAAAGTCAGACACAAGAAGTATACTTTTTCTCTCAAATACTTATATATTTGGTTTTAATTGTACTGTAATTAGAAAATGGTATTTGAAATACCAAATGGCAAAAACTAACAAATATCAATGGCTAAACCAAGGACATGGGTGTTGGTTATTATAGTTCTTTAATATCAGTCGCTTGTATTTTAGTTTGTAAATGAGGAAAAATAAATGTATTCTTTGTAAAACAAATTGTATAAAAATATATAATGTTGAACTGGGAATTTGGCCTAGTAGTACAGTGCTTGCTTAGCATGCACGAAGACTCGGGTTTGATTCCTCAGTACCACATACATAGAAAAAAGCCAGATGTGGTGCTGTGGCTCAAGTGGTAGAGATCTAGCCTTGAGAAAGCCCAAGGACAGTGCTCAGGCCCTGAGCCCAAGCCCAGGACTGGCAATTATATATATATATATATATATATATATAATTATCATATAATATATATAATTATTTACAGGTCATGTTTAAGTGTGAGACCCAATATCTCACTTCAATAGAACAGCTATTCCAAAATCATCATTAACACATGATTCTCTGATTTCAAGTCTGGTATTTCAATTTCAAACACATGATATAGAAGCATTAATATGAGCATTATTCATCATATGTATATATATAAAACAGTTATGCTTGAGTTAACTTGAATACCTTTGACATATTTAATGTGACATAAAATGCAAGCAAAATTTATTATTATGTTAACTACTCAACTTTTGAAAAGCCAGAGAAACAATATTCTCCTATGAAGAAATATTAGAATGTTCACATTGACAGGATGCTTTTCGCTTATTATCTAGCATAAGGATAATTCTTCCTGAAATTCTAAAATTCTCTAAACACAATTGCCTTACATTCCTTGTAAATACTTAAACTTACTTTTTAGACTCATTTTATATGGCTTCACAGTTTCACCTGTGATCTCTCCTTTAAAGAGATCATAAGGAAAACAGAAAATTATAAGCAAATGCCTAGCCTGAAAATTAGTTTTAGTAAATCTTTCCTTTTTTTTTTTTTTAAACTTTTCCTTTTCAAGACATAGTATATATCCCGGAGTTCTAACATTGGGCAGACTGAGGCAGGGCTATCAAGAATAGTTCAAAGTTAGTTTGGACAGCATACATATCTCAAGGAATTAACTTTCTTTAGGCAGAAATGAAAATGAAAAGATTTCTACAAATTAAGCCTTCACCTGTCACCCTTCACTTGCTGAACATATATTTATTGCATATAACTCTGGTTTTCTGTGATGTTAAAATATTCACTTTTAACCTGAAGTTCTGACTTACTTATAACCACAAGTTTATCTGCAAGTAGGAACTGCTTGTCCTATCTTTTCTTTCTTGTGTGTGAAAGAATAAGAAATCAGTAATTTAACAGAGTGAGGTGAGGTGAGACTGATCAAGAAGGAGGTCATGCTGTCCGGATACAGATGACTAACTTTCCTAGGAAAGACTTCAAACTCACCTTCCTCCTGAGAATTTCTCTGCCAGTGTCTTTTATTTTCTCCAGTGTATTTATAAACATCTTTTGAAAGCTCAAGTAACATTTTTTTTAATCTAGTTGTCTTTGATTAAGTACACCAAGTCACAAAGATGTGAATAGAAACATTTCAGTTAATTGTAACTATAATTTAGTAAAGCAACAAAGAGTTAAAACTATAGGAGAATGATGGAGCATATTTTTCCCATCTGTCTGTAAGTGCGACATGACCTGAGAATTGATACATAGCAGCAGGAGAACTTTATTTGTTGTTCTATGTCCTTCACTAAGCAGTAAAATAAATAACATTAAATTTTCCCTAGTGCTCCAAGGTGTATAGATACACAAAGCATTACATCTTTTCAGTAACTCTGTTGTGTTCTCTTACTTTTATTACTTCATTTTTCCATCTGTAATGCTTATTTTGTATTGATCTTTAACTCCATTCTTCAACTCCATTTAAAAGACATTTCGGAGACGTTTGCAAAGGAGATAGAACTAGGAGAGTAATGTTTTCATAATCAGCCAACTTGACAGAAAAGATACATTTAATTATATAGAGTTATACAAAACTATGTATATGTATAATTTATAAACTGGAACTAATCAATTAGATAGTATTAGTTTATTTTGTGATGGTGATTTTGCTTAAATATCACTTCCTTCAAATTTTGGATTTTACAGTATTAATTACTTTTCCCTTTGGGAAAAATATTAAGAAACAGCATGTGGGCACCTTTGAAACTTTATAAAATTCAAAGTAACCTATTTTCTTCTAACATACATGGTGAAATACACATGTACATAAATTATATGGCCCCTCCTCTTTGAGACATGATCTTACCATGTAGCCCCAGATTTGCCTAGAATTTTCTCTCCTTACTCCTCTGCCACTGAGTGCTGGAATTATAGGCATGCACCATCACCTCATGCTCATGTTCCCTTTTATACAGTATATCATAACATTATCTGAAATCTTTAGCAAACATTTCTGAAATCATTATCCAGAAGCATGGCCTAGAGAAAGAATATGGAATTGGAAGAGTTGAATTGAGCCCTAAATCCCAGCTGCTGCTTTTTCTGAGTGGCATAGATCAACAAGAGCAGATCAAACAACAGATCAAAACAAACGCCCAATGAAAATCTTGTCTGATGAACTACATAAATAAAAATGATAACAGTAATATCAGAACTTTTGGTTCATAACAAGTACCACTCATCTTTTACATTTCCCTATTTCCATTTCTCTCATATTTCTGTGTGCAACTACTCAAATATTAATTGTCATTTTACTCTAAAAGGACCTAGAGCTGTAAATTTGTCAATTTGCCAAATACATTAGATTTGTGAATATACATCTACTTTACCTGCTGACATCAATGACGTTGATTTGACTACTCTGAAGGTATTAATATGAGCAGTTAGCATTTATTCAGCATTTACTACAGGGTAGGGATTATGTTTTAAAAGGTATCTCTAATTCTTACTGTAAATTGCAAGGTTACAAATTTGGGAAGTTAAAGTAGCTGAAATTATGCAGATGAGCAAATCAGACCCACATTTTCCATTTCTAACATTTGCTTTCCCCACCTCCAAAACAATCTGTGAGGAAAGGACACACCACACAGTTGGTAAAATAAATTTTTAAGTAGCTTTAATATATTTACGTGAATTTCAAATCCTAGGTTTATCCGTGTAATCAATTTTTCTTAGTCATTTTGGTGTTACTGAACGCAGGATCTTGCATTTTCTAGGAAAATGCTTTACTACTTGAACCAAGACCTCTGCCAGATTTGATTCTTTCCCATTGGAAAATATCCTTGTTTTAGCCTTCGAATTGCTCCTAGGAATTTTCTCCTGAGCTTATATTTGAATGAATTCGATAACAGAACCTATCTCTGAGAAACATAGTGTCATACTAATCTGCTTTAAAATATGGCCTATATTTAATTTAAAATATTAGATTTTTCTTTCATATGCAAAATTATTTTCCCATCTCTACAACTTGTACTGCCCAAATTCACAATGAATTGTTAACACACATCTAAATTCTTATATCTTAATTGCTATGTATATAAATGGAATTATCATTTGATTATATGCATAAGAGCTCAGACATTTTTAAAATAACAGTAATTAACAACTTACCAAAGGAAGCTCAAAAGCCTTTACTTTTTGTTCATTAAGGGCTTTCAGTTTCATGTCTGTTTTTTTTTTTCAGCTTATTTCTACCTTCTTCCACCAGAAAAATAAGCAAAAGCTAGTGTTGCTTTTGAAATGGAAAAATTGTTTCAAATCATTGACAAAGCTTAATGACTTCTGACTGCTGAGATATGTTAATTTAAGTCAGACCAAATGTTCCTCAGCTGCAAATATTTGGTGTTATTCACTGGGAACTGGAAAGATTTATGAGGGCCCGGTGGCAAAGACTCTGTGCTCATATGCCTTTGTTGCAATTGTTTCCCATGTCCAGTAGTGAAGGACCGGAAGGCAAGAAAACACCAACACTCAGAAGCTGGAAATTCATCCACAAATCTGATGCTATTTTACTTCTGGTTTACTGGATTATCTTTGTTTCCTCCACATGACAAAACCCATTTTGACATTCCTATCCCAATTCTGACAGAATATAACCTAGGCTTTTTAAAAATACCCAGTGGTTACAGACCAATAAGGAAATGCCCTGATTTCAGCAATATACAACTCTGAGACCAGTTGGTCGCATTGAAGAGTGTTAATAGTAACTTATAATGTGAATGTGTTATGTAATGTAAACTGTAACTTTACCATTATATGAGTCTCGTGATAGGACTTATACATTTTAACATTGTCACGTTTTATCAATTGAACCTTTACAAAAATTATTTTCTGTCTTCACTTGTAACTAGAAGTACCCTTTTAAATTTACAAATGTACATTACATGAATTTTATAAAGCATCATTGGAAGCAGAAAATGTGCTACTTAGGAATCTATATCCATATTTATATTTATGAGGTATTTGCTACTTAAAGTACTGATAAGTGAATGTTTTGGATACTTCAAAAGACTAAATGCTAATAGAAATAATATTAGAGGAATATAATCAACACATCTTATGGTTTTCATGTAAGGTTGATTCTGGAGCACATTTACAATGTAAGGGACTCAAGACTAGAACAGAAGTAGATTTTGAGTGAACGCAAGTTTTAATTGACTGACAGGAAGCATTCAACAAATAACTTTGTAATAATAGAAAACAATGGTTCTGGCCAGGTGTTTGGCCTAGTGGTAGGGTCACAAAGACCGGGGTTCAATTCCTCAGTAACTCATACCATAAAAGCTGAAGGTGGTGCTGTGAATCAAGTGGTAGAGCTCTAGCCTTGAGAAAGTCCAAGGACAGTGCTCAGGCCCTGATCTCAAGCCCAGGACTGGCAAAAAGAAAAGGAAAAGAAAAGAAAAAATAAAAAAAACAAAGGTTCATTCTTTTTTTTTTGTTTGTTTTTTTTTGCCAGTCCTGGGCTTGAGCTCAGGGCCTGAGCACTGTCCTTGGACTTTCTCAAGGCTAGAGCTCTACCACTTGAGCCTCAGCACCACTTCCGGCTTTTTTCTATGTATGTGGTACCAAGGAATCGAACCCGAGTCTTCGTGCATGCTGGGCAAGCACTTTAACCACTAGGCCAAACTCCCAGCCCCAAAGGTTCATTCTTAAATACCAATAAATGGTTATCATAAGTACCTTTTGTAATAGCATGTGTATGCATATGATCATGAGAATAGTCTTTTTCAAAAAATGATTTCATTTAGTTTGTTAGTGTCTATAATTATACAAAAAGTTATATTATGACATTTCCATATATGAATATAATACTTTGATGGTATTCACACCTTTTATCATTTACTATTTCTCCTCTTCCTTTTTTATTTTCCTTCCCCTTCCACCTCCTTAGTAATTTTCCTTTTACTTTCATTTGCTTTGTGCCCCTTAAACTATTGCTTTTAAAGTAAGTCACAGCCTGGCCAATACATGCCATGTCTCACATCTACCAGGCTGTGATGTTTACAAAGACTTCCGTCATTCAAAAGTGACTTTTGAGAAGAAGAAATCATAATAGTTTTCTATTTTACAGATAGAGGTGCAAAAAACATCCACAAGTAGAAGTTTTACTTTGATCCAAATCCAATATTACCATTTAGCTTAAAAGCTCCATCCAAACTTATCTGTTTCCAAAGCAGCTTAATAAGTAATTATTAGGCTGGGAGTTTGGCCTAGTGGTAGAGTGCTTGGCTAGCACGCACAAAGACCCTGTTAGATTTCTTGGTACCACATACAAAAAAGCCGGAGTGGTGCTGAGGCTTAAATGGTAGAGCTCTAGCTTTGACAAAGTCCAATGACAGGCTTAGGCCCTGAGCTCAAGCCTAGGACTGCCAAAAAATAAACATAAAATAAAATTAGTAATTACTAATAATAATGGGGAAGACGTGGCATACTTATTCAAATGCATTGTTGCACAGGCTGATTTTTTTATCCATATCTTGGCACAGCTAGTAAAATGTAAAATGTTTGAAAATTGATGAATGTCTACTTTTCATGTTTAATATCACTGGTCTGTGAATAGGCCTGTCTCTAATATTATTCTATACTGGACTCCTTAAATGTCTATGCCCATGTAATAAAAGAAAAAGTGCTGACAAGTATGCAGAAGAAAATTCTAAATTCTTCTCTTGCAGTAAATGTGACACAAATTGTACAAAGCAATATTTTTGCCCTTGAAATGTTTAGAAGTATTGACGTTCTGTCCAGTAAATTGTAAGCTTGTCGTTAAGATCCAAGCTTCTAAGTTCTTAGCATTTAAAAGACTGACATCGATCTCTTGATTCTTCAGACTTGTATACCACCAAGGAGCTGGATTTTGAAGCAGGGCCTGAAACCTGTTACCCTTGATGATAGTATCTCATCTTTCCTACCTGCAATTCTATGATTTCTAACAGTATGTTTCCAACCTTTAAATATTCTGAATACACTGTGAATGTGAAAGCTTTCCATAAATGCAATGACACAAAATGCCTTCCTTATTAGAAAAATATAGTTGATTAATAAAATGCAGACCTCAAATCAAATGTAGCTTCCCAGTCTGACAAATATTCTAGTGGTCATGTGAACAAGAATATCCACAATGGCCCATTATTGCCCTCTGGTTTGGAGTGATCAGACAGAATTCAAGTCTTCAATGACTATGCCATTATTATGGGCCTATCTCCAAGAGGATTTCTAGTAGTCCACTCTTATTTGTTAGTTTTAAGTTGTACAACAATATTTATAGCATTTAAAATATGCTTTCTTAATTCTTGGCCACCACTCGGACTCTCAAATAATGTTTTCATTGTTCCATTAGTTGGTCAAAGAATCAGGAAAAGAAATGGCAGTGAGATTTTTTTTTTTTTTAAGATTTCTTTGACTCTCTCCACCCACAGGCTCTGAGGCACGGCAGTAAATAGTCCATTTTTGTTAATGAAGCTTCCTTCATACAGCTGGGATTGTTTAATATTTTACGAGTGTTACTTTGTTTTGCTCTCAACGATCTCAGGCAGTTAAGGATTTATGAATCGTGTTTTTCTCAGCCCATCTGCGGTTTCCTATCTTCCCTGGCCTTGAGAATATGTTTAAATTTATTAAAGCGAAGCAAAGGCTCATTATTTCAAAGGAGAGCCAAAGTGACACAGTGAATTGGTTATTAATGGAAAGGCACTGCCATAGGGCGATTGAAATTTAATGATATCCTACAAGAAAAAAATGAGGGTGTCACTTTCCAAAAAGTCATGCTAAATGCCAGGCTTTTTAAGGTCCTGCCGCTAATTTTATGCCTGCGCGCAGTAATGTTTTCAAAAGCGTTTAGGAAACACGGACCAGTGACTGTACTGATTATCCTTTTCACCTTCGCGCCTCTTCCAAATGGGTTTGTGCAGTGAGCGATTTAATCTCTAAATATAGGGAACGTTAAAAAAAAATAACATTGCTGTTTTTCACAAGCTAAGGGCCTTTTGCAATCCTCCAGAGATGGACTTGCAAATATGCTATCTCCATATGCTCTCAGTAAGCTCTCAAACTGGCTGATCACCAAAAAGAGAGAGAGAAAGAAAAAAAAATCAATGCTTTAAAAAAATTTCTGTCATTCAAAAGATGTTGTAGTGTCAAGAGTGTACAAACTATATTTAGAAATGTTCAGATAGCATTCTGCTTCAGCTACAAAATGGGTGCTGGGAGTAATTTTAAGTTTTTCTTATTCAACATGATCTCTCTATTGAATTGTAGCATTGAAGTATCAAAATACTACTCCATCCATCCCTCTAGTTAATGCAATCTATTGGCAAGAACCCCTTGTTATAAACTTGAGTCATCTAGTGTTACTGATTCTGTGATTTTTCTGTCTTAATAACAACACCTATGACTTACATGTAAAATTAATTCAAATAGCTCATGCTAAGGTATTAACTATGCTTCAGGATATTAGAAGATTGCATTCCAGCCACATGAATTCCTAAAAGCACCCTTTCTCCTCTCTAGTTCTTGCTTTATTAGAATTATTGTACATGTGTGTGCAATGATTGTGGCTTCCATCAGTATCTATTTCAAATATGTATTCAAACTTCTAAAGTTTGGAGAGAATTGCTGGGCATAATCCAGGAAAGGGCTCAATTTAAATGTAGGGTTCTAGTTCAATTAGGCTTGCAATTGGGCACTTTAAGCAATACAATAATTACAAGAAGTAAATATGAACATTTTTAATGCAGGAACAGCATTGGATTCTGTTATAATGTATTTTTACTTACGAAGGCTGAATATAAAATAAAATGTAAATGATGCATTTGAAATGCACTGTAGGAACATGTAATTTTCTCATAATGCATCTGGTAATATCAAATTGCCCACTGATATCAAAAGGATTTGGGAGGTAGAATCGAGTGAATTTCTTTTCTGTTTCTCTTGTTGTTATTATTTTGACAGACTTAGTTAATCAAGAATTTTTGAAGTTAATTTTTAAAATTAAACATACTCAACTCAATATAATGAGGATTTTATAACTTGTTATTGCACATCTAGGAACTTTATATTTGTTTTACATCAGTATGAATATGAGGAAAATGTTGAAGACTAAGATACAGTAATGTATCTTGTGGGAGAAAAATCACATGGAAATATACGTCAAGGACCCACAATTCAAGTTTTCCTGACTCCTTCCTCTCTTTTAGCAGAAAACTTATCATCCTATAATCTTCCTAACAAAGACATAAACACTTCAGCTACATATATTTTGATTGCTTCATGACAGTTTACTGGAGGCTTAGCAATGACAGATTTCTTCATTGTCTTTTTGCCAAAATTTGTCCTTTAAGTCATTTTTGTTGACTGCCCCTTTTAGCAGCTCACCTCACAATGAGAGAGAAGACAATTAATGGGAGGGTGATTTATCACTGCCAAAAACTGTCAAGGACTTCAGTTGTAGCTGGAGAAAAAGCAATTTCACATTATGGCATTTCATTCTGAATACATTGTATTTACAGCTCACAGTTTTATTTTCAGAGCCTATTATCAGGTGAAACAGTTGCATCTGAAATGTTGTTTGTGACATAGGTGACCTGTTAGGATTTGATAAGTATTTACGCCAGAGCACAAGGGGCTCACACATCTGCTGTTGGCAGAAGCAATGGAAAAAAATAACCTGGAAATGAGGCGTTTGATTTTTCTGGTTCCTACACTCGAGCATCTGTTGCTATAATTAAGTGGCATTCAGTAATTGCAGTGCAATGGTGAAATAAACATATGCATTCTTGCCAGCTTTTAGGATTTGGTGTCCTTACCGTAGGAGAGACAAGCAAAGTGACTTCAATAAGAACAAAAGGGTTTGTAACAAACTTGAACAATTCTCTTTGTGGTTAAAAAAAAAGAAAAATAAAAGTGCATTTAGTGGTATGCAGTTTTAGAAGAAAGACAGCCCTGGAAGTACTGAGATGAACTTTTCATCTGTGGGAATGTCAAAATAGGATAAACACCCTTCGTGAGTAAATTACACTATGGGAGAGTAGTAGAATAATGAAAGTACAGTCATTATTTTAATGATACTTTCTCAGGTAAAAAGGATTATAATGAAATTAGTTTAATAAACCAATACCGTTGGAGGTTACAAGAAAAACAAAAGCATTTCTGTCCTGAAACTTGTCTTTTGAAAGAGGTATGATAGGTTACTTAGGACTTAACTGTCCTCTTCCTACATAATTGGAAATTGAAGCTATGAGGAAAATATTGGGAAGGGATGTTGCAGCACCCGTAGCATTTGGAGAATTAGGTCCACAGGCTCATGCACATTTTCCAGGCAGTTCTGAGATCTGAATCTCAAGGTAGAAGGTTGAGACTTTGGAGAAGTTTCCCAGAATTCCCTGGGAGCTTTTCTCATTACCACATACCCTGCCTTATATGGAATTAATAATAGTTCAATTTAGCAAATCTTGAAAGTGCTGTGTATAAATAGTGTATGTAATTTTTGTTGCACAATATCTTTTTTTCATATATTTTATTGTGGTTAATAGAAGGGTTACATTATATTTGCCAGATCTTTTATGAACCATTTTTTTCTTTAGAACAGACTAAAAGAATTAGAATTTGGTTGTTCTACCTTGATAGTTTTCTGGAAATGTCATATGACAAAACCTATTATGCTATAAATATATACAACAATAACTTTTGCAAGGAGGGGTAAGAGCAAATTTCAAGCTCTCCTAAAATCAAGTGTTTGGCATGTAATTTTCTTATTAAAGTTTTCGATGAAGTTTTCTGTGGGTGAGGCATTATGGTAGCTAAGGAAATAGAGCTGAGGTGGAAGCACGAGGCCCTTCCTCTGTGGGCTGTTTGAGAGAGAACATGGTTGTGAAGTTTTCAGTTGTGGCTGACTGCATTTGTGATTTGGCATTTTGTATCTGATGTTCCTGCATCAGGTGATTGCTTTACTTTCTGGGTGAAGAGAAGACATGAGGAATCAACCATGAAGGGATGAAAATGATGGATTATGGCTTCATAATGTCAAAAAATGTTGAGTGTCTGCTTAGGAGAAAGCATATAAAAATAAGAGTTCCATGAACTTGAAAGGTTAAGAGACCATGATGTAACTCCTCTCTGCCCTCCACCCCAGCCCCTGCACTGTGTACTAGGTGTCTTTACAGCATGCTTTCAGATGGATTTAAAACTATAAATTCCCAGCTAGCTTGCATTAGGTTAGCAATGAGATTTAGAGCTATGAGCATCTCTGTCTTTTTCTCCGTCTGTATTTAAATTCATTTATTTTAATAGTTCAAGCTAACAACCAATTTTGGAAGGAAGAGAAAGAAAAATGTGGTCTGTACCTTCCTCTTACTTTTCAAAAATATACTCATATTAGCAAACTCTTACAGAGCACCTGCTACATTCCAAATACTATTCTAAATGGTTGGGCTATTGAAAAGTTCAGCATTCATTGCAACTGTCAGGGTAGCTCCATTCCCACGGTTAAGGGTAAGGACAACTAGTCAGAACTCAGAGCTGTGTAGCTGGTAGTCATGGGACCAGAAGGCTTAGGGACATTAGTGCCAGCGATTTAGCTACAAAGCCTTAATCAAGGCATCCTTTAGTCAGTGTGGTGAAATCAGATATATTCTTTGGGACATAGGTGTTTGAGAGAAAAAAATACATGCTTTGCAAGTAGGGAATCCCAGCTACTTGTCTTCTAATCTTGATGTTACAATACAAATGAAACTGTTAATGTTGACTTTGAGGCCAGGTATGGTGCTTAATGATTATTGTACTAATCACTCAGGAGGCTGAAATTGGGAGGATCATGATTCCAGGCAGGGATAACAATTTAATGAGCATTCCATCTCAATTAATACGCTGTGTGTGCTTGTATGCACAGTTGTTCCCAGCTACTTGAGAAGACATAGGTCACAGTCCAAGACTGCTCTTAGGCAAAAATATAAGATCATACCTAAAAACTTAAAAGAATGTAAAAACAAACCTTAAAGTGCTAGAGGCATGGCAAAAGTTAGACTGTCTGCTTTCCAAATATGGAGTCCTGAGGTCAAATCCCGTTCTGCTCCTGCGTGTGTGTGTGTGTGTGTGTGTATGTGTGTGTGTGTGTGTGTTTGTGTTAATATTTTAGACTTCATGTATTTTGTTTCTCCAAATAGAAGGATCTTTACACATTTCATGTAATTCCTAATTTCAGAGACAAAAATTTACTGTTGATAGTCCCTTTCTTTCTCCTTCCTTTCCCCTTCCTTCCTTCCTTCCTTCCTTCCTTCCTTCCTTCCTTCCTTCCTTCCTTCCTTCCTTCCTTCCTTTTTTTTGACCAGTCCTGACTGTAACTCAGGGTCTAAGCACTGTACTTGGGTTTTCTCAGGGCTAGAGCCCTACCACTAGAACCACAATACCACTTCCGGATTTTTCTATGTATGTGGTGTTGAGGAATTGAACTGGGAAACACTCTACCACTAGGCCAAACTCCTGGCCAGGTAGCCCATTTCTTATAAGTCTATCTTTCCTAAATAAGCTATTCCTTGTTACATTAAATTAATTAATTAAAAACAATGGCATGTGATTGTTTAATATAATCTTTAAAGTTTATATTTTAGCATGCACTTTCTACATTTAAATTTTTTTGTAGTCAGTAATTTATACCTACTTTTTTATGTGTGTTCATATGAGACTTCTAGAAAGCTGTTTACTGGCCTTCTTAAACTTTTATCTAACCAACTTTTATCTTCTTAAACTTTTATCTTTTTATCAACTCCTTTAATTTTCCCTAAGAACCTTTCTTTTTTAAGTTGCCTTTCTTAAATTACAGTTTAGAGCACTGAGGATAATGCTTTTATTTGCACATGTTTTTACATTGGAAGGCAGAAATAATTACAAAGACCCGTGGAGTGGATTATTCATCCCTTTGAGGTTGGGTGTGATGGCAAGAAACATGATGTCATAATAATTACTCTCTTCATAAGTTCTTGAAGACAGTATTATTTATCCTTATTATAGTTATGAGCAAGTTGCGTTTGAGAGAAGATTCAAAGATTCTCTGAGATCCTGAACATTGGAATGATCTATTCAAGAAGAAACACAAGTTTAATCTCAGGTGCTTTGGCTCTTCATATTATATTTGGCTTTGTCTTATCATTTTAAATTTACTAGTAACATTAAAAAGATACATAATAGCAATATATTAATCATATGCAGCTACTTTTTTGTTAACTAATTTTCAGATTTTAAGTATGTACAAATATATATGTTACCTTGGTTAGGACCAAGCCATCCATATAGCACATGGGAGGCTATGTCACCTAGTAATGTCCCCATAGATAAAATATCATTGGGGGTGCTAAAAAAGGATGTCATTGTCTTCATAAACTCATATACAAGGTGACTCAGATGATGTGGTAGTACTGATGTAAACAAATCTACTACAGACTAGCTCCATAATATACAGCACCTATAATTACACTTAGTACATTATATTTACTACTTATAATTTATATAATACTTAGTATATTTATATAATACTTAGTATATTATAGTTAGGATTTATACTGATAATTAACTGGTTATGTATTTACATAACTATTCTACTGTATCAGTCTCTTAGAGAATATTCCCACTTATAAAAGTAATTGTAAATGAATATGCATGTGAGTATGCATGTTATGCTAACAACCTATTTAAAAAGTTGTTTTTCCAGGACATTTTTTATTGCATTTAAAGTTCATGTTGGGAGACTGGTTTGTACAAGACTGCTCTATGAAATTAGCACATTGGTAAAATTATTTAGTGACATGTCTCAGACTTCAGCTCCACTTTTACCAACATATGACTTTACCCATATGCTAGTTTTGTTTGAACTCAGACATTGGAACAATATATTACCTGAGAACTTATTAGTAAAGAGTTATACTACCTTCAGAATGATTTGGTTCATCAGTTTTAAATTTAATTTTTACTTAAGAAAACATTTTGTAATTACTGTAGACATTTGTTGGTAGTGCTAAAAAAAAACCTGAGTTCTTGAACTAGGATAATCTTGAATTCCACTCAGACCCAAATGCATAAAGAGTAGGAAAAAATGTACTGTGTACCATACTTTACATTTCCTAGTTGTAGAAATTGGGAATCGTATGGGGACAGATGATAATATACTTCCTTTAGGGAGAAATTTTAAGTATAGTTGAGTTACATGCAGACTTAGGTAACTATAGTTCTTTTTGTCTTTTATTAGCATTGATCATCTTGACAAGCTAAAGCTATAAATTTGGAAATTAGTAGGTTCAATAAATTCACTCCTGCCTTATTTATAACTATAAATATTATTTTATCTTATATGTTATCATTAAAATAATAGGTTAGAATGAATTAAAGTATTGCTATCAGCTCATTAGTGATATTCTAAAAGCTTATTATAAGTAAATAATCTCTTTGGAAAACCAGAACTAGCCTACTAAAAATCAAATATGATCAAATCAACTATGAATACTACTGTATCCTCTTGTTCACTTAATATGCTATGAGTTTCTGTGCATGCTAATACAGCAATGTTTTTTTGTCACAGGATTTCAACTCTGCTATAGCAGTAACTAAAGACCCATAGATATAACATGAATGAAGGATTATGGTTCTATTAAGATAGTGGAATTTGAGTTTCATGTTATTCTAAAATACTATCAAAATGTAACTCATTTTATCTTTTCATTCATTTCAAGTGTATTTTTGCTTCTCAGGCTAAAACAAACAAAACAAAACAAAAATCAAAAAATGGACAATGAGTTAGTGCATCTGTATAACTCTGGTCTAAAGTATTTTTTTTCCTAAAAGTCATTACAGTCAATGCTGTCAGTTTCTCACCTTTCAAGGGATCTCAGGAGTTCTAAGAATACGCCTCTAAACTCAGCACTTGAGAGAAGGATGGTGACATCATGACCAAACTAGGCATACAAAAGGCCCTATCTCAAGAGAAAAGCAAAGCATGAATACAGAAAAAAAAAGCACATGAAAATAAGTGATACAGAAACACATATAAGCGAGAAAACAATGTCAAACTGGGAAAAATGAGGGCCCTCCCTTCTTTTCATTTGCTACAATGGTCATAAAATGGCAAAAACTGGTTAGAATTCCAAACTCAACATTTTCATTGCTGCATTGTCTGACAGAGCCTCCTCATTGGCTTGCAGACATTCTTTTTCCATTGTGTTTCCACAGTTCCTGTCTCTTGTGTATGAGTGTCTCCAGAGTTTTTATCTTCTCATAAGGACATCAGCCCTATTGGCTTAAGGTTTTACTGTTACAACCTTGCTTAACCTTAATTAATTTTAAAGGATTTTATCCTCTTATAACATGGATCCAAAGTTAGGGCCTCAGTATATAAATTTGGTAGTTGTGTAATGCATTCTATATCAGTGTTACACTGACAGTAAAATTTTTTATTAATCAAGTAATATTAACATCGTACACCTCTTTATATACAGATAGGCAGAGAGAGTCTCATTCAGCACAGTTCATATTATAGTAAGGGTTGAATTTAGTATACCTTCTGCTACTCTCATAATACAAATATAGAGATATTTTCATCTGAGATCAGTCCAAAAAGAATTATTTACTGAATACTTACTTTACTAATTTGCCCTGTATTTTGTGTGGGAAAATGAATTACCAAGCATTATAATTAATTGGTTTTATCAAAACAGATTTTAGAACTAAAATTAAAGCAACAAAAGGTTTTTAACTATAGGAAGCAGAACTTCAAGTGTGTTCACATATAAAATTTTTGCCATCATATGTCATAGTGTCTTCTCTAAGGTCTTCTACTTTTTACTATTTATCTTGCATGAACACAGATTACTTCTTAAACATTTATTATCTATTTTGTAGATCTTTATGTGTGTCTTTAGTTGATTAAGTCATGGGTCAAATTCTATCCATCTGTTGCTTTGGGTGGACAAAAACATTATGTATTAACAACACTGTGGAAATTTGAATTGCTTTGATCTTTTATATATGTTTTTAGATCCTAGTTCTTCTCTATTATTGTTACTCTTGTGAATTTAGTTTCAGATATTTCAGAATACTTTTCTTAGCTTTCATGAATAGCACATTTACTGTGGATAGATCATTCCTAACGAAAAGAGATATATTAAGAAAGATAGCATGGTCATGAAAAATCTAGGTACTATACCCTCTCAAATCATGGATTGTCCAGTGTTTAATGGACACATATTCATGATCCAGCCTGCTGACAAGCATTATTTGAAGAGTGTATTAAAGTTAATTTCTAAATTCATTTAAGTCAAAAAATGACAGTTGAGCTAATTTTGACCATAACATGTAGATTCACATTGTGTGATATAGTTTGCTAAGAACCTAGTTGAGGCCACAGAAGTAATTTTAATCAAGAGTTTTACAACCATTTGAGAACAGTGTTTTGATCACTGTAGATAGGGCAGCATTCCAATAGAGGCCATAAAGTCTGTGACTAAGCCACTGAGTCACCCAGTCTCTGTCATATATTGTTTAATGGCCCATGCTACCAGGAATTATTATCACTTTCTAGTGATAATTTTTAAAGAGGGAAACTTTGTGGACACAAAAGATGAATATACATTGGAACGTTGTGTTTTTAAAGAGTTTCATGACCCCTTTATAATGACATATTCATTCCTAAACCACAGCTAGACAGATAGAAAAATATGCACATGTATATGATCCTGATTAATATTTTAACTTTTCCTTGGTTAATGTTTGCAGGGCACTTACAGATGCTAGAATAATCTCTAATGTTTTTGCTCAATCTGCTCTGGAGATGGATGAAATAAATAGTTTAAACTAATTAATGTAACACCAGCTGTTACAAGTGCTTGGCAGACGTCTGTGCGTTTTGATGGGCAGGGAGCGGCTGTTGTACTTGACTTTATTTTAGTACAATGTTGATCACAGTGTAAGCTGGAATAAATGACAAGCCAAAAGAAGGAATGGAGCACCAATTCCATGTAATGCCGGATAATATCATTTTCCCTAAAAAATATATGTTTTTAAAGCTGGGAGATTGAGAGCTTGTGCTGATAGACTTCATTAAAGGCCCTTGACGTCTGCGAAGTTAAACCTGCTAGGAAAATAAAGGTACAAGCTTGGGCACTGTCATTGGTTTATTATAGAGTGCTTATTAGAATTACAGGTGTGAAGTGGCAGCGACATGGTTGAGACATTCTTTCTACTAATGAAATGACCTTTAGAGGAAAACAATAAATAAAAGAGATAGTTGTCATCTGGAATGGGTGGGGAAAATATTTCTATTAATTTAGCAAGTTGAAAGAAAGGTATTATGGTGTCAATTCTTGATGATTTTTTCAGTATTATTTTTTCATGTTTTATATTTACCATATACATATTAATTTCTCTGTATAAAAGAGAAATAATTTATAGCTAGCAAAGGATTTCATTGGAAGGGCCTGGAAGTTCCTGTTGTCTTGTGAGGAGGGGTTTCACTTGCCTACAATGGAGAATAATGCTTTTCCCAATATTCTTTTTCTGTCCATAAGACTGAAGGAGTTTGGATGGCTTCTTAACTTCCATTTTCAGGTTGGAGGGCAGAATCTGGTTGCTCTAATGGGAACAGTGCTGGTTATCTTAGTGTGTGTAGGCGTTGAGATCACATTGTCACTGTGAAGAGTATAAACCCAGTGAATTTGTCTACTAAGTTATTATAAAGTGTGCTTAGCAGATGGCATGTGTGCTCCTGAAAGAACGGATGGATGGGATATGATGTCATCAGTGAGATGACAAGGTTCACAAGGTACTTGACCCCTAAGAATAAGTCCTCACTGGTTAGAATTCTAAATGGTGAACTATCGTGACACTGGCTAAATGGGAAATACGTGCAATTTGTATTTCTTTATGGGAGTGTTTACCCCTTTCACTGAACTCCACATAATGGGATTTTGTCCCTGAAGACTCAGAGATATTGTTGGAGGGTTGCACCCTGTAACCTCCTAAGGATTTCAAATACAAATCCACACATCTAAACTTTAACAAAATCACAGCAAATGTTATTTATGAAGTCAGGTTCAGAGCTTTCCCTTCTTTATATGTATATATGCAGAAAGAACTTAGTTAAGACATCCCATTAATTTTAACATGTTATCACAAAATAGCAAAGTGCTGACTCCGTGAAAATATTCAGTGCATAAAATTAAACTTTTATATTTTCATTAAAATATGTTTCTATGTATACAAGCCCCAAATAGTCTGTCAGAGACACTGATGTTGTCTTTATATTTTAATTATGGCTTACATGCACTTACAGGTAGCACACCTAAGCACATTAACATTTTTATTTCAATATTATTATTTTAAAATTTCAAATGACTTTCGAATCTATTCCATGCCACTTATGAGCTATGATCTCGGAACTTGCAATTGCTTGGCAAATATATTCTGAGAAAATATCATAGCAAGCATAATTACAGATATGAGGACTCAAAGGAAATGTAGGCAAAACGGGATAATCAGGTATGTACATTGTGTGAAATCAAGTGGAAAAATACCTACAAATTTATAATTGTTCTGTAAAAGAAGAGTAGAATAATTGAAAGTTATGTCCAAGATACAAAAATCTTAGATGTTTTAGAGAGAGGGTTAAGCATCAAAAGCTTGAACTCCTGTTCTGAAACCATTGACACCAGAGTGTAGAATGACAGGAATTTTAAGGGCTAACAAAAATAAATTACTGTAAGTTGAACAGCACTTTGTTTTCCTTTTCTCAACTGTTTTCAAATTCAATATTATTGTCAGGGTGATACGCGGAGGGGTTACACATATATATTGTAGTGCATACACTAAGGTTTTTTTTAGGAACTTACAAAGGAGAGACAAGCCCCTTCCCAGTGAAAAGAGATAAAAGACTTGTATACATATAACCATTTAGCATAAAGGACATGCATTTATTATTGTCATATTGTAGGAAAGTTTAAGTGCTTCTTTTAGTATTTTGGTTGTGAAGTATCATATCCATACATAACAATATCATCAGCTGTTCAAAGGGAACAAATCATCTCTATAGCTCAAATGTTAATGAAGTTATAGAATTAGTCATATCAACTAAATGAACTTGAGCTAACAGAAGTTAGCTCCTAGAAGTTTATTCACTCATTAACTTTTTATGACCTTCCAGTGGCAATAGAAGATGCATGAATGCAATATTTTAATTAATTCTATAGTCTTATATAAATCCTAACTCTAAGGCATGTAAGATGTCTTCAGGAAAAGTATAACCAACAGTTTGCAAGTTTCATAACATTGAATTAGTTTTACAGCAATTATTTGGTAATAAAGATTATAATTTAGATTTATTCTTATCTCTGTGGACATATCAATGCATATATGTTTAAGCCCGTTCCACACTCTGCAAGTTTATACTATCATGTGTTAATATTGCTTTGGTGATTAGCATAATTAAACAGTATTCCATCAATGTATATCAAGTGATCAAAAGAGCTTATGCAATTATTTGATAAATTATTCAGGTAGACTTGCTATTTTTAATATAAATGAAATCACAGAAACATGTCCCACACCACATTGACACTCAGTATTGATTATATGGCTAAACCATTTGCAATGGCTGCTTCTACTTAATCTGATCTCTTTTTCTGTCTGAGACAGATAAAATATTAAAACAAAGTAAATGAGTGCTCACTGAACTTGCCATATGGCCCCTGAGAGGACAGAGGGCTCTGGGTATCCTATGGACTTGCCATATGGGCCTAGAGGGAAAAAGTAAGTATTACACAGAGAACAAATCTACCATATGGACTGGGTGGAGCACTTGAGACTAAGTACTTTCTTATTCTGGGACACTCTCACAAAAGGATAAAAAAATCCACATGAATAATATATTATACAAAGCCCCTTGAAAATGGATCAATTGTTTAGATTTAATATGATGCTTTCAAGCAATGTCCAGAGCATATAAATAATCATGGTGTACTTTGAAATGGCAACGAGGATCATCAATCATTTACCCCTGACATTTTTACATTGCATTTAACATCTGTTCCATAATAGCAAGATACAGTAATATACTTAACATCATATTACACACTGAACCTAAACAAATAAATAAAGCACTAAATTAGAGTTTCAAAAACTTTGTCTTGATTCTAACATTTTAGCCAGTACTACACTATCTGTCCTTTTCATCACTTGAATTTTCTGTTATTATACAGAGCAGAGGAAATTAAGCAAATGGCAAAAGCAATTTTCTTGGTACAATCAAACCTCATTAATTTGCTTTCTGCTAATATGGAATTTATGATAATTCAGCTTGGGCTTGATAAAGTTTACCTTTGTACTAGATATAAAGAAAAGATTTGCTAAGCCAATTATTAGTATAAACAAGATTACAATGAGCATGTTTAACCCACTTAAGAGAGAGCATACTTTTCAAGGATTTTAACACATTAATTGAATGCAAATACGCACTGCTAATAACAAATGAGTCTAATTTAGTCTGTGAGTCTTGTCTTATAGTTACCTGTATTTGGTAACAGATGGTTCTAATTAGTGCATTTACTTCTAAATTTTGTACATATTCCTTGCAGTGTCTATTACTTCCACATTTGCTGAACTTGGACGTTGGTTCAATAAGGCATCAATTTCTGATTTTTAATCATCTTAAAAACATGAACTTAAACTAACATTACATGTCTGGCTATTGTTCCAACTCATGATAATTCATCTGTGAGTTTATTAATTTTTTGTAATACTTGAAATAACAAGTCTGTAAGAATCTACTCAGAAAAACATATTGAATGTTGTGTTTCAAATGTAGTCAACTGTGAATGTATTTAAAATTGTATTTCAAGTTATCTGTGTAATTCTTTGTAGTCAACTAACATATTAAATTATTAACATTTATTGAAAAAGGAGATTGTTTTGCTTAGGATATGACTTTGTCTAATAAGTTTATTAACACTTTGGGATCCAGAACATTTGTTATGAAGTTACCAAGTTTTTGGGATTTACTTGTCCATTAAACTGAACATTTGTTTCCTAACAAATTCAGGGGTCTACATTAAGATCTCATATTTGGAACATCTATTTCCCTCTCCACTTTGCTTTTGTATATTTAATATTATTTTTCCTCTTGTCTCTTTTGAAAAAAAGACTAGAGATTTTCCTCTCTTGCATTATTATTCCCCATGTCATAATAGTGCCTGTTAATTGATGTAGTAAGCTGAAGGAACAATCATGGTACAATTCACAAATCTTAAGAATCAAGATTAAGAAAGGCAATTCAGTGGCAGTGGTCAAGCTGAAATATGTAGAGTGCAAACAAAAAAAAATTACTTTCTAGTAGGTAATGGGTAAGAGATGAAGACCTACAAATAACAGGTAAAAGGAACAAAACTTTTAACAAAAATGAAATGTAAACACATGGTGGATGCTTGAACATGGAGGATTAGGTTCCATATTAGAGTTCCAAAACAGTGATGCTGAGTTTGGAAACCTTTAGAGCAAAAGAAGCCAAAGATATTACTGATGGAAGAGAGGCATGGCTTCTCTTATGCAACAGGCTTCAATTTCAATTTTAAAACTAAGTTCTTTAGGGAAACAAAGCAAGAATTCACTTATTAGAAGCAGCACTTTAGGCTAGAATAGATCATAAAGAAACACTGATGCTGAATTTTCTTGGCTTGTTAAATCCCCTAATATTCTTCATTTTCTTCCGTCTACTGAATAAAACAAAAGGGACTAGTTCCATAATAGCCGGCAAGTGAAATGTCATATATATGTATGTAGGCAGGCAAGAGAAAATTCTACTCTTCATCTTTTGCTACTCTCTCTCTTTCTTCTGCCCTCCCTTCCTCTTTTCTTTCCTTCCTTCTATTCATTTCCCCTTCTTCCTCCTCCTCTCCTCCTTTCTTTCCTCTCTCCCTTTTTCACTCCTTCCTTCTCACTCTTTCCTCCTCATATCTCTTTTGCATGGATTTTTAATTTGTTTTTGATATTTTTCTTTTCTTTTGCCTCTTTGCTTTTATAATTTGTTTTGTTTTGTTGTTTATTTATTCCTTACATTATTAAAACCCCAATACACACCCATGTGCACTCATACACATACACCTACACCTTTCTTTTTTGGTCAGTAAAACAAATTGATACTGAGTGTCCTTAGGGGACTCTCTTCAGACACTTTTTCTATCACTCGGTGGCCTAATTCTGGTTAAAATATTTAGATGAAAAGAAAACTAATATAGAGACCAAGAAAGCAATGATCAATGAGGGATTAGTGAAGAAAAGAGAACGATATCCTAGAAGAAAAGTGAAGATTCTAGTTATGAACAAATGATCAACCTGTCAGGGTGTCTCATGTTTAAGGATATATAGGTCTGAAAACTGTCTACCAGATTTTTCAATATAGACATGACCATTAACACTTATATTGTCTGGGGCGATTGTTGACCAAGCAAACAATGAAGAGATGCTGTGACAATACACTGAGAGAACTTCTGAAAATGGAATGGATATCTTATTAAGGGGAACGATGATATAAGAAAAAAAAACATTTTTTAGATTTGGAGAGACACATTACCTATACCAGCATAGGTATAGGCAATTAAAACACTCAGAAAATAGAACAAATGTCCCTTGAACAGATGACACAGTTATACTTGTGATATCCTAATTAGTTAGTAAATGTGAGGAAGAGTAGGGAATGACTTAGTCTGTATCAATAAATTTTGTAAAAACTAGGCCTACAATTTAGATGGAAAAGCTTCAAATAATATTACCTAACATATAGTCTTCCTTTACACACTACACAAAGCCCTCTGTAATTTTAGTATTATTTTTATATGTTTTGTGTTGTTTTGAGTTGGCTTTGCTGTGTCCTCTCAACAGATGAATTCATTCTTCCAGGACAGAGGCAGAAAGTTTCCCAGTATATTATATTCCTGTACCAGAGAGGTGAGAGAAAAAGTGGAGACAGTACATATCACAATCTAAATTTATTGAAAAGTATGCTGATTGGTTGAGGAAAAATCTAATGATGAAATTTTACAACTTACTAGAATGGGGAAAAAAGAGTCATCAAAATGACTAATCAGAAATACAATTTGCCATACTTCATGTCAATAGCCTTCAGTTTAAGTGGAGTAAGTACCATAACAGCAAGAAAGGGATGAATAATGGTGAAACATTTTGCAGAAATTATTTGATGAAGAAAACTTACACAGAGCAAAGTTGATACTAGAACTGTTTCAAAGAGAGTGTATATTAGACAAATAAATATGAGAGTAGTTATGGATTTGGGAAAGTATATTTTTATTTTATTTTATACAAACCTAGTTTAAGAAACTGCATCAAGTTGTAAACTCAACCTATATTTTTAAATCACTTTCTCTTTAAGTATAGCTTCCTTAAATGTGAAGCATTCAAAAGAAGTACAATGTCATACTCTTGTTTTCATTATCTTAAGAGAAAATGAAATAATGAGAGTAGTCACTAGAGTAATTAAATCCCTAGTTTATTGCTTTTGTTTTTGTTGTTGTTATCCTTTTATATCTGATACTGAGGCTGAAATTAAGGACCCGATGCTTGGTTCTCTTGATTGAGGCTAGTGTGCTAGTTCTTCAGCTGTACCTTTAGTCCAGGTTTTTGCTGGTTAATTGAACATGGAGTCTCAGGTATTATACTGCCAGGACTGGCTCTGAACCATAATTGTTCAGGTCTTAGCCTCCAGAATACCTAGGTTTATAGATATGAGTCATTGGTGCCAGGAAACATTTAAGACAGATTAAGATACGATTTTACTAAATCACACTGGTCTGAAGTTTTTCAAGCCACTTGAAATACATTCTTAGATAATGGGGCAGCATTTTTTTCCCAGTCCTGGGCTTAAGCTCAAGGCCTGAGCACTGTTCTTGGATTTTTCTCAAGGCTAGAGCTCTACCACTTGAGCCTCAGCACCACTTCCGCCTTTTTCTAAGTATGTGGTACCGAGGAATCGAACCCGGGTCTTCGTGCATACTAGGCAAGCACTCTAATGGGGCAGTATTTATGACTGAATTTTCTGATCCTCAGAGAAGACATACCAATACAGTTAAGATGTTTTGTGACAGCAGCATAGAACGGCATTGCCCCATTTGTTAGGAAATGGAAAAACTTAGAAAAAAATCATATTAAGTGAAGTAAGCCAGACTCAAAGGAACTTAGGCTCAATGTTTTCCCTCATTTGTCATAATCAGTAGAAACCTTGGGCTCTCCTAGCAGAGATTTGCAATAGAGCAAAACCTTAATACAAAAGGCCACATTGTGTGACGCTAAATGAAAGGATCTCTAGGATATAGAAACATATGCCATATAATGAGGGATTGTTGCCCTCAATGTACTATGTTATCTCTCATCTCTTTTGCTGTCCCTTGGTTATATCATATTGTTACAGTATCTCACTTTGTTACCTGATTTATTGGATATATTTGTATTTGGTTATTTCAGATTGGATAGGGAAGGGGGGAAAATAAGATTGGGGGGTGGGGGAGAGGATAATGGGGACCAAGACATGTGAAAGGGAATCAATGTATGTGAATTAATGCACCTTCTATCTGGCAAATATCATGTAACCCTTTTATTAATTACAGTAAAAATATCAAAAAACAAGTTGTTTTGAAGCTGTTTGGAGCACATTTCTCAAAGAGAGTAAGAACCTCCTTAATACTGATCATGAGGGAAATTCTGGAATCATAACATACTTTGCCTTCCCGAGAAATGTACAAAAATAGATGGAATAGGGCTGGGACTTGGTGGCTCATGCATGTAATACTAGCTACTTAGGAGGCTGAGATATGAGGATTGTAGTTCAAAGCCAACCCAGGCACTAAAGAACCTGAGATTCGTATAACCAGTTAATCACTAGAAAACTGGAAGTGGCTCAAGGGAAGGGCGGTAGCTTAGAGCTGAATTGCTCAAGGGACAGCGCCTAGGCCCAGAGTCCAAGCCCCAAAACCAAATATATACATGGAATAGATATATTTCTGTAAGCATGTATGGATACAATTTGTTTTAATGTTGATTAACAATAGTTACATAACAGAATTAGAAGATATATTAGATACATTAATATTTGGAGGATGGACTCTAAAGTGGATAGAGACTTCCCTGAGAAGGGTGCTCTTTGTTCTCCCAAGCATCACCTCATTATCACCTTCCAAATGCTTCATGAGCTGACAACCAAACCTTCAGTACATCATTTGGGAAACTTGTAGGATTCAAGCCATAATGAAGTTGGAGAAAATAAGTCATTTTCCCCTCAGTGTTCTTTCTTCTTCCCAGATATTAAGAATGTCGGGCAGTTGGGCTGTATTCTGGTTTCCTCAGTCTTAGATATTTTCCCTCCTCTAAATCAAGGATGTCTTCAACTGCTTTGATATTCCTCAGACACTTGTTAGAGTGTTTAGTGTATTGTAGTGTATTTGCTTTTTATTCATAACTATTTCTAGAACACAAAATTTCTGATTTGTCTTTCTCAGTAAGCCAGCTGTCAAAGGGAAATGTATTCAGACTGTAAGTTAATTTCATTTCATAAAAAGTGCTGATCAAATTTAAAAGTTAGAAAAATAATTTTGCTCTGTTATTTGTTTATGTATTGATTGGCTAACTTGGGCAATACTTGGGTTTTAATTCAGAGTTTAACACTTCAGACCGCCTTCAGTCCATAATTTTGATAATGAAGAATTAACAGCTTGTTTAAGCATATCATGACATTTTAAACATTATTGTTATGCTAATCACTAAATTTTACTGATGTACATGTACAGAATCACTGCCAACACCTATGTGAGCTCATACATTAGCTGACTCTTTGCTTTGGTCCTCCCTATGCTAGCTAACCACACCCCTCTCACCTATTGGCTCCATTTTATACCTCTCTTCCTCAATTCTCTTCTCTTGCCAGGTTAGGCCCCTAACCTATACTACAATTTCTACCTTGAATACATGAGTGTTTCAGGATATTTAAACAATTTTAAAAGTCTATATGAAGTGTGTGATATAACACCAGTAATTAAAAGAAAACATTTTTAAGGAAAAAAGGGTTCATTTTTATTTGCCTGTTTAGTGTATTAGTTTTTAAAAAATGAATGAAACAACACAAGCCCTTCCTGTGTAATTCAGTTGTCTTCAAACTTGTGATCCCCTTTTGAACTCAGTTCTCCAAATATTGGCATCATAGGTCATATTTGGCTGTGGTAACTTTTTATTTTGAAATGTTAAAGCAATATCTCCTCTAGCTCTGTACAACAATAATCTTGTACACTAAAATTTAAGACTCCTAACAAAGGGAAAGAGCCATGGTTTCTGCTTTTTTGTATTAATTTTTATATGTTTGAACAACAGATATGTCTTTTTTAACATGCCACATTTAAAAGCTTCTCACCACTGTCTTATAAATATGATAGCATCATCTTCATCTTCTGTGTCCCAAACATTGAATGGATGTCAATAAGAAGGTAATGTTACAGAATCTTGGAAGATATAATAGGGGCCCAAGAAGATGCATTATGTTTTTATGCTCTATGAGTTGCAAAATAGCAGCTGTGCTATTTAAGAACCCCCTTCTCACCAAGGAAAGAATGCTGACAGTGACATAAACATACACTCTTAACTTTTTATATTTCCCTAAACCCTAAAAAATTAGTGCTCTCCTTTGCATTTTTATATGATGATGGTATAAAGCAGTTAGTTTTAAAGGGGAAAAGTATATCTCAGTAGGTAAAAGGGAGATAAAGGTCACTTAACCTTCTGTAAATTTCTGGGGAATCATTTTTGTAATATTCTTGACAAGGTAGTAATCAAACTCTATGAATGCTGTCATAAGACAGCTACTACTGCACAAAACAGCCACCAATACTTTTAAAGACACAAAGGAAAACTTACTATTATCTGTATATAGTAATTTTCTGCCCATGATAGTAATAAATATATTTAACTAGCTAGGAAAGAATCAAAAATCTTAAATTTAGAGTTTTGAGTAATAAATATATTTAATTAGCTAGGAAAGAATCAAAAATTTTAAATTTAGAGTTTTGAATATCAAAGTAAAGTTTATATGATTCATACATAAATAGAGATCAGCAATGGGTGATCTGTCTTACTGTAAGCATCAAAGGAATAATTAACTACCTATTATTGGAAATAAATTTTATGAGCGATATATCCAGTGATGAATAAGTGTGCGATGTACCAGGAAATGGGGTGATACCGATACAGGTCCTTCAATTCGGTGAACAAGAGAGAGATCCCTCCGTTATTCATATCGAACTCTTCTGAAGGAAACAAGGAAACAAACATGTAACTGAAATTGTTTGATAACTATTTTCAATAAATCTGAAATAGTCTGTTACGATATATATATACACATATATACATATATATATACATACATACATATATATACATATATATATATATGATCAATTGGGATCAAAGAGGTTAAAGTGAGTTGCCTCAAGCCAGTGAAGTTAGGGTATAAAGTTATTAGCTTTCACCTCAGGAGAAATTTCATGTCCATATCCTATGAGCCTGTGGTAAACAGAGTTGTAAGTCAAAGGTTTTTTTTTTAAAGCCACCATAGAGTGGCTACTATTATTTGCTGAGTATTAGGTAGTCATTGTATTTTGCAGCTAATTGGTATCTAGCTTAGGAGATCATCTGAGCAGCCTATTGCATGCCAACCTATCAGGGCAAAGCTGTCACCAAGCATCATGAGAACCCCCAGTAGAGGATGTTGTGGAAATCTGACGTTTCTATGGTACAAAATGAGGTCAAGTTATCATTAGAATATGTAAGAAAATAAATTGGAAGAAGTCCAGAAGACAGTATTTGATGATATTCACAAAATATCATCAAAAGTGGAAGCAAATCTCTTGTGAATTAACTGATTCATTTAAAATATACATAAGCCGGTCTTGGTCTTTTACCTTGCCTAATGTATATGCAAAAATTTCAAAGTGATAGTGTGACACCTGTATAGATTTCACAAGATAAGTGGAATCTTCTTGGGACAGTAGGTTTTGGTAAAATGTAGTCTGAAGAAATCTCTAGGATGAAATCTGAAGTTGGCTACTTACTGTTAGACTGATATTAAATACATATGGTATTCATGGTTTGACTTCTGTAGTCCTACTTTAGAAGACATTGGAGTTGGTTTCTAGGACAAATATCTTTGTTTTTAAAAGATATCATATGTTTATTTGTTTATTTGAAATAGGGAAAGGAAGGAGAAGAGCAAGATGATTGGGAGGGGATGCGGGGAGGAAAATGGAACAAAAAACAAGAGAAGGGGTATCAGTGTTCAAGAAGTAATATACCCACTACCTGACAAATGTAACTGTAACCCCTCTATATGTTACCCTGACAATAAAATTCAATTAAAAAAAATCAAATAAAAAACTATCATCTGCCCTGCACCTGTGGCTTATGCCTGTAATCATATCTACTTAGGAGGCTGAGATTTGAGGATCACTGTTCAAAACCAGCCAGGGCACAAAAAGTCCATGAGACTCTTATATCCATTTGATCACCAGAAAACTGGAAGAGGCACTGTGGTTCAAAGTGACAGAGCCCCAGTCTTGAGCTAAAGAACTCGGAGACAGCACCCAAACCCAGAGTCCAATCCCCATGACCAATCAAAGAAAAAAAAGGGGGAGTATGGGAAATCATCATGTGTGTCTGCAGGGAGCAGCCATGTTAGTGAATCTTGGCTGTTTAGAGTTTTCCACTGTCTAGGTTATAAGCAGTAAGCAATGGCTTAAACAAAAATGAAGTATAAAGTAGAAAATCACCACATTATTTTTTTCTATGCTGCTGTAAACCTTTTTGAGTACCTGCTTTTTTCAGTTTACAAAAAATGATTTGATTTTTATGATTAAGATGATGTATAGAGTACTTGTACTTTTGTATACAAGAGTAAAACGTCCATTTCCTTTTGGATAGTGTCACCTCTTCCCTTATTATCTCTCAATTTTTTTTTTGCCAGTTCTGGGCTTGAGCTCAGGCCCTGAGCACTGTCCTTGGACTTTCTCAAGGCTAGAGCTCTACAACTTGAGCCTCAGCACCACTTCCAGCTTTTTTCTATGTATGTACTACCGAGGAATTGAACCCGGGTCTTCATGCATGCTAGGCAAGCATTCTACCACTAGGCCTAACTCCCAGCCCTCTCTCTCAACTTTTTGGTCCCATCTCAACCCACAAGTTGTAAAGTTCATTTTCAACATAGTAGCACTGCTGTATTTGTCCCTCCATTTCTTTGAAGTACATGTATTTGAATACATATACACAACGCATTTATAATGCTTATAAATAATTTATGTTTTACTCATTGGATGTTTAAAGAACATAAACCCAGGTCTGAATCTAGGCTCCTGTCTTTATTGGCTGACTTTTCTTCACAAATTAATTAACATTTTTTTTTACCTCTACCTACTCATGTGTAAAATGAGGATAACACTAGTTTCCATTTACCAGAACTGTGGTGAGGATAAAATGAGTCACTGCGTACAAAATGCTTAGGACATTGCTTTGTATTTAGTGCATGAAGTACTCAATCTTGCTAGTTATTTTGGTGATGATTACTATGATGTATCAATGCCCCTGACTTTCTGGAATAAGAAGGAACTAAGAGATTCTTTAATGAATAGCTTCATTTTCTATTAACATTTCTTAGAGATAAATTTCCAAAACACAAAATAAGAATGATGAATATCTATCTACTACTGCATAATTTAGTTTTAACAATGACTATCTCAGTGACACCCTTTCCCATGTTTCTTTGACCTAACTGATCCTCCTCCTCCAAAGAATTTGAAATCAAATCCTAGACATTCAATCTATTCTTGATATTATATTTCTCTTTATACTTTCATCAGTGTGTCTCTCTTCAAGATAAGGATCCATTATTTCAATCACAAGGAAATTCTATCAATATCAGTCCTACAATGTAATAGTTACCTAGTAAATATTTTTTCAGGTTTGGCACATCTTTGAAGATATGTGCGTACATATCTGCACTGTGCATATTTTTGGAGTTGTTTCAAATATTCTTTCCTATGTATCTTTTAAGTTAAGGCCATACCTTTTAAATAAATAAGAATTTGCAATTGTTTAATTTTTTTTTGATTAAAAACTTATTGGTCTTTTTTTTTCACCTGAAAAACAATTCATTTCTGCCAGGTGATTTGTTTTTTTTTTTCTTTTGTGAAAAAAAATGTTTTTGTTAATTTTATTGTCAAGGTGCTGTACAAAGGGTTACATTTCCATAGGTAAAGAAGTGAGTACATTTCCTCTGGAACATTGTTACCCATGTATATCTCCTCTGTTTCCCCCTCCACACTCCACTCCAAGTTGTAAATTTCATCTTCAAAATATTGTTTTGTGAGTATCACTAATGTCACCTGAGATGTGTTATAATCCCTTGATAACTTGAGTCTAAACATGGATAAGTCAGAGCTTTAATGATCCACTCTATCAGAACTACTTTCTATTGTAGAAGACTCTTTTTGGAAGTGTTGTGTTTTATTTACTTAAAAATAGGATTCATTTTCTATTCCAAGACCCCAAATAATTAGATGGGAAAAGAGGTGAAAAGAAGGGGAAGGGCCGATCAAACTATAGCATCCTGTCACATTGATTGTGTAAAGGCCTTGGATTTATATGACAACTCCTGTTCCCTTCATTTGAAAATTCTCAAAGCACTTTTCAGAAACTCATTTTTGGCAGATGTAAATTTAAGTAAATTGTCCAAGGTCACAGCACAATAAGAGCAGAGTTATCAAGGGAATGCAGTTTCCTGCTTTTTCCACCATCCATGAAATTAGAGTAACTCCACCCCTCAAAATGAAAAGGTTTACTTTTTTTTCTATCTGAAATGATAAAGTATGATTTGGAAATCTTTTGTATGACATGAAGTCAAGCCTTCCCAAGTAGTCTCTGGGGAATGTGAAATGTTTATGGGTGCATTAATCGTCTGCAATGACTGCACATACTACAACCTATACAATTTGTTTAGAGGAGAATGTATTTTTTGTTTGAGTGGAACCATCAGATTTTTTTTTGTATGCAGCATCACATGATGAAGAAGCTATCTGTAGGAGCAAAAGTAGTTCAATTTCTACTGACAAGCAGAGACAGTAAAGCAGATTTTTAAAGCACACAGAAACAGAAAATTAGATCAGAAGTGATGTTTTACTGAGAGGTCGTTTTTGGGCCTTATAAAAAATGAGAAAGAAGTAACCTTGTTCTATTTTTGAGTTCCAAAAAAAAAAAAAAAGGCTTTCAGCAGGCATATCACCTTTAATTAGGTTTCTGCTTTTGGGAAGCATTTTACCAGCCCCCTTTCATTTATTTTTAATGATGTTATCACTAACAGGCAAACAGTCCCTTAATAAAACAAAAACAGTTTCTATATAAAGCCAGTGTACATGTCCTGAGTCAGTCATCTAAAAACAAATGTTATATTGTTTGCTTTGTGCTCTTGGAACACTTAATGGCCCTACTGTGCAGATATGCAAAACATCAGCTAGGAAACATAGCTGCATCTTTTATGTAGCTTTGAGCAAAAGCTTTCCCATAGTCACCTGCAGTATCAGCAGGGAGGTCTACAGGGCCATGGAAAATTCTAAAAAACAGGTCAACGTAATGGGAATTATTTTTGATATAAACTATATCTGGTCCTTTATAATCATTTACAATTTATTACTTTAAGCAAAAAGCAGAGGTGAAAGCAAGTGCTTGCAGGTCCTGGCAGTACATATTTGCTTGCTTAGTAGCACATATAGCAGAGATAGATGGATGTGGGGGGGGGGAATGTATGCGTGTATGATGTATATATGACATTCCATTGCATTTTTTTGCAAAGAAATTCTAAGTTGTGGAAGGAATAAACACATGTTTAACCTCAATAATACTATTTTAGATGAGTTTATTGTCAAGCCTATGTTTAGAAATCTTGGGAAAGAACATGATCTTAGAATTTCCAGCACACATGAATCTCTGAAATGCAGATTTGATAGGTACAATTTTGAGACTGTTAAATGTAATAGGAGAAAGTATACTTTCCTCTTATATATATACAGTTCTTTGGAGCATTAGTTGATCTAACCTAATTTGCTTGAACTGTTATTATCTCCCATGGTGTTTTTTTTTTTTTTTTTGCCGGTCCTAGGCTTGAGCTCAGGGCCTGAGCACTGTCCTTGGGCTTTCTCAAGGCTAGAGCTCTATCACTTGAGCATCAGCACTCCTTCTGGCTTTTTTCTATGTATGTGGCACCGAGGAATCAAACCCAGGTCTTTGTGCATGCTAGGCAAGCACTTTACCACTAGGCCAAACTCCTGGCCCTCACATGGGTTGTTTATATTATTTCTTGGCCTCCCCCTGAATTAGTGTTTACCAAAATTCAATAACGAACTCTTGCCTTGCTTCCTAGATTTTTAAATTCCAATTACCTAAATAGAATTTCTCTTTTTTTCCTACTTACCTACTGATTATTATTTTAATATTGCATCTCCTACATAATGTTATTGAGACTAATACTGGATGCCTTAGAAAATAAACAAGAAACCAAAAATTTCTTCTCTGAGATTCCTCTAAAACAAGAATAGCCCTGTACTCAATAGGATGGTTTTCTAGTCAGAGATACTCTTAGTTGAAACTAATATAACTTCAAGACAGGCAGAGACTATGCATTTCTGCCCTCTTAAAATCCAGCATTTACTTCTCTTTATCTCATACATTAAAAACTAAATCTTTTCATTTAATTTAATAAGAATTTGCGCTGTATGAGGTAGCTGAGATTGTAAATGTGAATTCTCCCCACCGGAAGAGTGGCCGCTATCTTATACTATGCAAATGTTGAAGAAAACCTATAGAGATGATGTTATTTGCATAAGTGGGCAATAAGTGCTTTATAAATTAAATTAGTCCAATTGTTAATTCAGTTTGTTTTAGCAAAATTCTTGCCTCACATATACTCTCTGTACTTCTCATATTACATGTTTGCATTATTCACCCAAACTTAAAATGCAGAGTATAAAACACTCCTAAGTGTTTTCATATTTCTCAGTATCTATGCATAGAAAATATGTTAAGTTTTTTTAAATTATACGTAGGGCAATACACATTTCTCAAGGACTTGCTGTCTCAAGAGGAATTGATGAACCAGTTTATACTGCTTTTACCCTTTGTGAATATAATTCCAAACAACTCAGGGCTAGTTCACATAAAGCAACTAATGTATAATGAACTAATTTTAATATTACCATGCTATATCCTTAGCACTTTTTCTGGTGGGTCATGGGGCTTGAACTTGGCCTGGGCTCTGTATCTGAGCTCTTCAGCTCAAGGCTACCTCCCTACCCTTGAGCCAAGCCCTACTTCCCATTTTCTAGAGGTTAATTTAAGAGTCTCAGGTACTTTTGTACCTGGATAGGCGTTAAACCTTGATCCTCAGATCTCAGCCTCCTGAGTAGCTGGGACTAAAAGTGTGAGCCACCACTCATAGTTTAGCACAAGATGGAAGAGAGAAATAATATAAAACCAAGAGAATTTCCTCAATGCCAGAGTGAAGTCAAATCTCCAAGTGAAATTTATAATATGCAGTTAGGCCTTAGATTATTTCTTCATACTTTATAGTAATAATACATCATATTTTACAAAATTTGCATATGTAATTTAATTAAAATTAAACTGTAATTTTTTTACCTGTAGCACCATTCAAAATAGCTAAATCAATTGCATCTCATTTATAAGCTGGCACCATTGCTCTAAATTCATTAGAATTTGGTAGAGTTATGACCAGAAATACACTCTTTTGATCTAGCATGATTTGCTTTTAAATTTAGCATAAATGTTTTGGCATAGAGGAATGTGTTGACAATTTTATTAAAAATTCTGTAATATTTTAAATTGGGAAATGCATTTGAAATAAGTAAGTCTTATTCCACAGTATTCCTATTATATATTTTATATACATTGGAAGATTCATGGAAGTCTTTCCTATAAATTTTAATGCAACATTTCACATTTCCTTTTTTTTCTGAAAAGTTGACAATAGAAAAATAAACGTGAAAATTTCCTGACCTAAGATTATGTTCTGGGGTCATATTATTCAGATTTATTACTGTTTTTCTTCCATATTAAACTCAGAGTGCCTAGCATAAGAATAAATCAGTATTAAGGTTATGATTGAGCTCAGAATGATCCTCTACATGGATATAATTTTCAAATGATATTTTGTTATCACCAATATTTCACTTTTAGATTATTAATGCTTCTACTTCAGTTACATAATTTGGTTCTGGAGTTTACAGAAACTCATATAGGCATGTCTTTCCATACATTCATGATAGAAATTTATCCAAACAAATTTTTTTATTACTAATTATTCACTTTATAATAGAGAATACTGTTTTCTATATTCTTATATTCTTCACTTTGCAAATTTAAGTAAATTTCTGTTTGACTCTAACCATTAAATGTAGAAATAGCCTACTTATTAGCAATATTATCCTTTTCACACCGAAATAAGTAATTTGAATTTCCTTAAAATGAATGTATTTCTAAAAGTGAATGACTATTTTTCTCTTGGAATTTACAATTTAATTAAAACCCCTAGAGACTCACAGACACGCACTTGAAAGAACATATAATTCAAATCCAAAGGGAATAGTTAAGAAAATAACAACTGAGTTAGATTTTATTAACAGGAAAGAAAACATTTTAAAAGTAGAAGCCCATTACAGTTTTAAACAAAACTGTTCCTTAGGATATCCTGCTAAATTGTTGTGTGTGATAAGATTGGAGGGGAAAAAAGCTTGTCTTTCATAGGCATCAATCTTATTTGCTAATATTCAGAGAAAAGTGAGTTAACATATGAGTGATTCCATGATATGAAATGATTATCAGAATGAGATGTCATATTTTTATTCTTTACTTTTTAAATAAGTTTATGAAACAAAATCTGCTTTCTTTTACTGCTTATTTTATTCCTGTTGATGATGTGTTCTTAAAATTTTGAATATATTTATTGTACAATTGTTACATATTAATAAACAGTCCTAGAAAAAAGTCCTTTGCTGTTATAACATGCTCTGATTTTTCTTTAAACACACTTTTTTGTTCACTTAGTTAAAATTCTTTATTAATTTAAAAATAACAATTCATGTAACATCTAGAAACTTTTGAGGGCTCCTGACTCCCTTCACAGTGGCACAGAATTAAAGCATCTTTACCTTCCTTATTTTTTCTTCATTACTGTTTGTCTTTGCTTTTCTTTCAAATCTCCTTTTGCCTTTGGGTTACAAGGTTAGTTGTTGTTGGATTTAGAATCCATCCTAAACTAGGATGAACTCGGCTTAATATTCTTGATGATATCTGTAACCAAAAGCATTTTAAAGTCACGTAACATTGCTAGATTTCTGGAGTTGATGCAACTATAAAGTTCATGTGGTCATCGTTCAAGCCACTACAGCAGTGTAAAGAAACTCACTGGACAATTCTTTCAAGTTTTATTTTAATACAATTTTTTTAAGAACTTACATATCACATTGACAATTGTAAATATAATAATCTTAAAATCATGACATCTGGATAGCCAACATTATGTTAGAGATAAAAAACTGTGTGGAAATAAGATATTTTATGAACATGTATTTTATCACAACTCCCCCTTAAAGTCAACAGAAAGTATGTGATATCAAAATGAACATATACTCTGGCCTCCCAAACTTTTGTTGTAATCTTCCTGGAACATTTAGAATGTCATTTTTGAAAACAAAGAGCCATGTTCTTAATATATATAGTCTTTTTACTTTTGAAAAAATGTGTGTGAATCTTAAAAATCATCCTTTTTTTCTCCAGTTTTAAGTAGTCACTCTTCCCTAACCTTGTTTCTTACCTATATTAATAAGTTTGATGTTGTATTTCTACTATGCAAAATAGTTAATGAATTAATACAATCAGACAAATTTGTACCAAATCATAGTCCATTGTCATATAGCTAGGATTGTTGCACCAGTATGGTATTCCATTGAAACAATAGAGGAAAACACACATAAACATTCATGCAAACACATTTCTCTAAACACATTTCCCTAAACACAAGGATGGTTTTAATCCTGGACTGGGACAAATACATGACTAATAGTGGAAGGAAAAATGTCTCACCAACTATAGGAATCGTCTGCTTAATATTGGGAGTTCCTCTAAGCAACATCAGTTTTTGAGTCTTTTGCATAGTGCTTTTTTACATATTTTCTGTGTGTTCAAATGTTATTTTAAGGAACTACTGGCTACATGAATGTACACAGATCCAGTGCACACAAAAGCCAACTATTGCTGCTCTAAAATTCATCAGAAAAATAATGATGGGGCAATGGAATTTATAATCAAATGTGTGTCCATTCATGTATCTATACATGTAATCCCTTTTTCCTTAGGAATTCTGAAGTCCTATATGATAAAGCAGAGCATAGTCTCAGGTGGGCATGTAGTTCTATGCCTTGCTTCAAAAGACAAGCAGGGTCGGGAGTTTGGCCTAGTGGTTAAAGTGCTTGCCTAGCATGCATGAAGACTCGGGTTCGATTCCTCAGTACCACATACATAGAAAAAAGCCGGAAGTGGTGCTGAGGCTCAAGTGGTAGAGCTCTAGCCTTGAGAAAGTCCTAGGACATTGCTCAGGCCGTGAGCTCAAGCCCAGGACTGGCAAAAAAAAAAAAAAAAAAAAAGACAAGCAATTATTATCACCATGATCTATTAAGCCACATTTTCTTTAGCATGTGACAGCTAAGGTGATGCTGATCAAAAAATATTGCTCTCCATTCTTAAACAATTTTGCATGCATACATGTTTAACAAGTGCCTTCTCAGAGCTATTGATCTAGTGGAGCAGCCTTGGTCTGGTTGCATAATTTATGACAGCTAGGCAAATGGTATCCAAGATCACCTTGCTAATGCTAGCCATGAGGTAGCCCAAAACTTGTCTAAGGTCTTTTCATCTTAAGATCATAACTAATACACAAATACACTAAAGAAACCACTGTGTATTTGGAAGGAGAAATTGCAGAGGAGCGAGTGAGTGAGTAAGTGAGCAAAAATGAGAAGCATAGTTGATAGGATATCTGTGTAATTACTTCCTTCTCCAACCTTCCTTTACTTTTAGTCTATTAACTTCAAATGTTGAAAGATTCAAGAGATGAATTTAACTTTGTTTGGCACTATTGAGGGACAAGAGAATATAGGAAGTTTCTACAATAGTCCTTCCCAGAGAAAGCTGGAAAAAAGGTTGAGTTGTTAGGTATTGTAATGAAATATGAAAGAATAATCACAAAGAAGAGTGAAATGAAATTATAATCATAAGGCAAGTGTGGTGAAGGTTTTAGCTACTTGCAAAATTGAGAGATACTATCAGGACTATGCAAATACATAGTTCTGATTAATTTTCCTGGGGTAAAATATGAAGATATTTATAAAATTGAGAACCCTGCCCTGAATACATTTTTCTCTCAGATTTCAATAAACTAAAATAAATCATTCTTTGTATCTGTCTCATTGGAAATTACAAAATGATTAGACAATAATCATTGAGAGCAAAAGTATACATTTTTGCCTTATTTTAAATTACTTTAAATGAGGAGGTGTATTCAACAAGTATAGTAAAGGTGAATTTATTTTACTTATTAATTTAGTTTTCTAAATATTGTCAGACTTTTTTTATTACTCTTTCTCCCAAGCCCTTTCACTTGTAAACAATTGTAAGTTTTCAATATATAGGCAAAATGTGTCAAATTCCAAGAGAACTTGAAGTTCAAAGTCTCATGACTTAATGATAATGAATAATTTAGTTATAGAAAAAAACTATATTTGAATTCTGTTTGTTTTTAACTTTGAAATGAAAGCTTACAATTCTAATTTTTTAAGTTCTTATGAATATATTTGAAAAATTCTTAACACAGAGGATTAAGAAAGAAACATTCTGATACATAAAGCATTTCTCTTACATAAACTTCTAAAAATATTCTATTGTCAATACAAACAACAATGAGATAATTGGGAAGCTGCCCATAAAGTCAGCCTGAATATATTATCACAACTATATATGAGATAATATTTGTTTTAAAAAGATTCTATGGCACTGTAAACTCAGTCTCATTAGAGACTGCATTTAAAAGGCTTATAAAGTTACTCATTAATGTTATCTTGTTGTATCTCTACAGCTTTTTCATTAAAGAAAATTCAGCAGAAAGCATTTTCTCCTGATAGCAGGAACCAATTTGCAATAAATGTTCTGGAAACCACTAGGGAAGCCATTACTGAGGTCTAATAAAAACAGACAAGCGTAACTTGTTCTATATTTTTGTTTCAATCACATACAGATGAGACCCCGCTTTCTACACCAACCGCAAGAGACAGCCTTGACAAACTTTCTCTAACTGGGCATGGACAACCACTACCTCCAGGTTTCCCATCTCCTTTCCTGTTTCCTGACGGATTGTCTTCCATAGAGACCCTTCTTACGAATATCCAGGTAGGCTTTGTAGGTTTTGCCCTGTGTAAGAAAGGAACGTGGAACATGCAGCTATCAATGTTACTTTCTAAAATTTAACATCTCCCGACTTAATCCACTCACATTATTGACTGGACCGAAGTATTGAAGGTTGTCCTAGCAAAACATATTTCAAAATTGATACATGAGGAAAATTGTTTTTATAACTCTAAAACGTGTATATTAAGACACATGAAACATTTAGATGAAAATTACATAGGCATTAAAAAAAAATTGCTTCAAATACTCTCTTACTTGCCAGATACTGGGACGGATTTAGCTGTTTAAGTTTGTCTAGTTTACTGAATGACGGCACACCAGTTCTAATAAATATTTACATAACTTTAAACTGCAGTCCTTTCAGTGAGGAAATGATATGTTTATTCATTTTAAATATGTCTACTATAGAAGAATTAAAAAAGCCCTTCTTTCATAAATAAGTTTGTTTTCAGCTAATAGAGTTTCTTCAAAGAATAGACTTCAAAAAGGCCATACAAAACTTTCCACGGATTTCCTATGTGGTTGTCAGGATGTATATTTTACGTATAGTACATTATGAATCAAAAATACTCAGAGTTAACAATAACATAGAGCATGGAGCCAAGATAATAAGAGTGTTTGGAATAGAAGAAAGCATGATTTCTTGCCCACACATGCGGTAATCATGTGGACCCCAGATGGAGAACTTCACCATCGACTTCTCCATAGTTGCAATAACTAGAAGTAGGTATGAGCTTGCAGATATGGCTACCCATATTTTACTTGAGAGTCCTGCTTCAACATTCTACCCTCAATAATATTTTCCTACTATATTAAAACTTTCTCCCAGTAGAAATGTAATTAATTTTATTTACCTCTCCAAGGACATAACAGAAGACCCTTAATGTAACATATCTTCTCATCTATTAATATGGCATTTTTAATACTAATGTAATTAGAGTCTCCAGAACTGTACTCAACATTAAGGTTTTATATCTCAGTAATTGAAATAAGTCATTAATCCAGCCTAAATTTAATCATTTCCAAATAATTGATTATATTTTAAAATAAACATATGACATTTACCCCCTACATTTCACCCACATAATTGTTTTCTATGAGGTAAAGCTTTTAGTGAATGTCTTTCTGGTTAAATTAAATGCTTTCAGCAAATATTGCTCAACATTTCTCAATTTAAGAAAAGTAGGCGTATAATTTGTTTTCTTATGTGTGCAATTCCTTCTGAGGCAAAGGAAGTACTCTTTGTGTGCTATCTTCAACTAAGAGTTTTTACACCAAACCAGTGAGAATTAATTTCTGTTTCAGCCCAGGAACTATTTCTTGGATTTGTCAGGGTAAACAAGAATGCCCTTCTGAAAAGGGGATTTATTCCTGGACCATAGGCTATGCTAACCACTGCATTTCATGGTAAAACAAAAACTGGCAGTTGAATAACTTTTACCCACCTACTCTATGTCAGGAACACTCAGATTAAGATAACCTATATCAATTCAAATTATTTTTGTTTACAAAAGAAAAGGAAAAAAAACTGACAAAGAAAGTAAAGAAAACCGAGTTTGAAATGGCCAGATTGTGAATAAATATTTAGTTTTTGAATTGGCTCTAGGACTGACATTCCCCTTTCCAATCATATGCCTCTAAGACCTATTTTATAGAGAATGTTCAATAAAATCCACATTATTTCTTTCTCATCTCAAATTATAATTGTGGGGGGCCGGGAGTTTGGCCTAGTGGTTAAAGTGCTTGCCTAGCATGCATGAAGACCCGGGTTCGATTCCTCGGTACCACATACATAGAAAAAAGCCAGAAGTGGTGCTGAGGCTCAAGTGGTAGAGCTCTAGCCTTGAGAAAGTCCAAGGACAGTGCTCAGGCCCTGAGCTCAAGCCCAGGACTGGCAAAAAAAAAAAAAAAAGCCCCATGACCAAACAAATTATAATTGTGGTCTGATAAATTTAGAACACCTGTAATAGGAATGCTTCAAAGAATCAGTGATTTCTCATTTCAGCTTTACATGCATGTATCTGAAAACACAGATGTAAGTGTTATATATGATTAATATATACAAACGTGCACATAGAGTAAATATCAAATATATTATTGAGAGTTAGAGTTATCATTCAAATGGTAGAGAACCCACTTAGAAAGTAAAAAAGTCTTGTGTTTCCTCAGTACCCCTTAAAAATGAAATCTTACTGAATTTTGTCTCTTTGATAATGTTTCAGTTGATATTATCTGTGATTCTTATTTTCCTTAGTCTACCTTGTCTAAGGGATGTAATTCCTTCTCATTCTTCAAAGACAGGAAATTATTAAAAGGGAAAAATGAGGAAATAGATGAAGTTGTGATGTAGTCTTTCTCAACTCACAATGTGGGACATTGCATAAATCACCTAACCTCCATGGTTTTAGGATTTTCTCTTTATTTTCATCAGAATGAGTAGTTACTAAAGTTATTTTGGACTACAGCTTTATACACATTTTCATCAATGTGTTATTGAGCACAAACATTGGCATTTAAGTTCCAATGACTATCAAATCTTATTTAATATATAATTCTAAAACAAACTTGTATCAAATACAAAAGCTTTCTTACACCAGGTAACCTTTTCCTCTTGAATCTAACTATCAGGGTAACACTTATTCTTGCATAATATTACTTGAAGTTATCTCATATAGATAGCTACTTCGAATTCCTAAACCTAGGAGGCTTTAGTGCCATTACTAGACTCTGCAGTGAATCCGTCACACACACATAGTTCTGTTTCACCATTCTCCTTCCTCTCTTTCTTCCTTCCTTCCTCCCTCCTCCTCTTTCTTTCCCTCTCATCTCTTCCTTCCTTCCTTCCTTCCTTCCTTCCTTCCTTCCTTCCTTCCTTCCTTCCTTCTTCTTCTTTCTTTCTTTCTTTCTTTCTTTCTTTCTTTCTTTCTTTCTTTATCTTTAAGTAGTTGTTCAAAGCAGTTGTCATTTACCAAAGCAATTTATGAATAGAATACATCTTGACTAATATAAACCCTCTTGATTAATGTAAACCCTCATTCTCCCTCATTCCTCCCCTATTCATTTCTCCTTTCAATTTTCTTACTGTTGTAAGATATCCATTGAATTTTGACTGCATTCTCTCCTCTTTCTCTCTTCATTTATGTACCTCTCCCCCTTGATACCACCCTCCCTTTATGAGTACCAATTCTCTGTGGTAATTTTATTGCATTGCTAGTCTTTCTAATGAATTACATCATTAGATACTCCCCTAAATCTACCACACTCCAGTTAATACACTTGTGTAAATTACATTTTTTAAATTCTTAAGTAGTTGTACAAAGGGGTTACAATTGAACATATCAGTTTATGAGGACAATGTTTCTTGAACAATAACATCCCTTTTATTAAGTCCCCCCATACTTCCCAATCAACCTTCCCAGTTTCATAAGATATACATTGAACACAGGCTTATTCTCTGAAAAAAAAAAGAAAATAATTTTATTTATAAAACAGACCATCAGAAAAGTTAAAAAAATTGCATATTACATAACCGCCATGTCTCATTTTGGAAAATAAATTTGAGGTTAATCAGCCATTGTTTCTTGTCATTGTATCAAAATAAACATAAAACATTATTCCTTTTTTCTGGTAGTGGGGCTTGAACTCTGTCCCTAAGCTCTTTAGCTCAAAGCTAGTGCTCTACCACTTGAGCCACAGTGCCATTCAGAAAATGTATTTCTTCAGTGCATTCACTATCCAGCTTTAGCATCCTTAGAACTAAATACCTCTTGAACAAATACACGTTTAAAACTTTTTTTGCACAGATATTCACTCTGTCACGCCAGCATTTTGGTAGATATTATCTGTCTAAAATGAAAATCATCATTTATGTCATATTTTCCATATTATGATCAACCTGGAAATTTTATAGAAGTAACTCAAGTTTGAAACTATTAGCATCATTAGTGCTTAAAACTGTGACCTAATGGTGTGTAGATTTTATGTACATTTCTCTCTATTGTTTATTCCATCCCTGTGCCACATTGAAATTTAATGTTTCTTTTTTTTTTAACTGAAGAATTGTCCTTGGTAATACTATATTTTTGAATTTGTATCAGTATGACACCATTGCAGAATTCTGTTCCGATTGGACTCTTTCTGATGTCCACTAATTTAAAGTTTAAAAATGTAATTAAATTTTATGAACTTGTAAATACTCTCTAGAAGATATAGGATTCTAAATGCTAATAAGCTTCAAGCATAGAAGAAGAAATAGGTCATGTGCTACCATATCCACATTAATAAGAACTGCAAAAAAATGAAATAGTAAACAAAGATGTTTTAGCATCTTATTTTTTTATAAATGAAAATTCCTTTTATAGAGTTAGAATTGCGGTTTAACATTATTCAACGTGTTTATTCATAATGATTGTTTCATGTTTAAAGAACACCAAAATATTGTGTTTTGTCATCCAAGGACAATAATAGTTTAATAGTAATTTAAACAGCTACTGATAATACAACCAATCAACACATTAAGTGGTGCCAACATTGGCATCTTGCTAAATAATCTCTAGACATTGCACAGAGAGTACATCTTTCAAAGATAAGTCAACAAGAGCAATCAGAGCAGAAAATTAGAATTTGGTATGTTAGAATTAAAATACAGCTAAACTAAAGTTTTAATTGGGGTGATCTAAAAGGGCAGTTGATGTAATGATCTCTTTCATTTGTTACTAATTGTTTGTTCCTGATGAAAAAGAAACATATACAAGAATGTTACTAATTTGAGTTAAGATGGCAGTTTCCTTACATTCATAGTTACCCTTTATTGTTAAACAACAAAAGAGTGGGGAGGGGCACGTGCTACACAGAAATCCTTCTCCATCTATTCTCATATCATAAGGATTGTACCAGAGAATTCAGTGTCAGGTATAACATGTAAAATAATACATATGTGTTCAGAGAAAATTTTAAAAAGTAGCTATGGAAATGCAAAATGCTACATTGATCTGCTGAAGTTAAGGCTATGCCTTTGTTGGATACAAATATCAGGATAGAGTTGAAATCCCTGTTTCAGAGTACTCATTTGACTTGTGCAAGAAGCTCATATCCTTGATTCACTACCAATCATATCCATTTCTATCTCATATGTAACGTTAATGGAAAATTTCACTCTGTAAGAGGCACAAATCTAGACACAATGCTTTCTACTGTAAGGTAGCATTTTTAGTGTTGACTGGCAAAGACAAAACTTTCAATTTTGACTTACTAGTCATTGTAACACAAAGAATGTTAGTAAGCCAAGAAACATACTGTTTATATGGTCAGCATATTCTCATAACCTCCTTTTCAAATATCTTAAAGTATTTCAAGCTATTTAAAGTCTTCCTTAAGTCAATTTAATCTGTATATGCACTTATATATATGTATCTCCATAATGAGTTGCAAAACAAGCATTTTCTCCTCATATGTACTCTTGACTTATTAATCTTAGTTTATTAAAAATCATTATCTTACTAATATAAGCATTTTGCATGACTTAAAAATAATACACTGTTGTGCTATTATGCTCTATATCACACTATTACTATTTATATTTACAAAAAATTTTAAACCCCTTATACGTTAGGCACTTTCTAGGCCCTGTTGCCTTAGGAATTAAAAAGAGACAGTATCACACCTGAATTGGAGATTGCAGTTGAAGAGACACAATATAAAGCTGTAAATAAATAACTATTTTGATAGAATATCATCATAAATGATATGAACTTTTAAGGAAGGAATAACAAGATATAGCTGAAGACTATTCTAAATTTAATGGTAAGAAAAGGATGAAATTGAATGAGAGTTTGAGCCATGCAGAAACCTGAAGGAAAAGTGTTTATGTTTGGAAGAGAAAAATCTAAGTTCTAAGGTGCAAAAAGCAGCTGTTGTATTGAGTAACACAAAGGAGATGAAATGTCACCATAGAGGTAGTATAGTATTATCTTGGTAAGGTATGGGAAAAATGTGCTCCATCACAATGGAGAGACCACTAGATTAACATGGATATTCTCAACTATACCAGAGAACTACTTCTGGAAGAATTTTAAGACAAAGCATAGTCCTGCTTTCATTCAGATTTGGAACTAACATTCTAATTAGGAGCAGAATAACCTGCATACCATAAATATTTGTCTTCCTAAAATAGTTTAATTGTGTTTAGAAGTTTTGTTCTTTAGTTATAGTACTTGTCCTAGGGAATGCTGGGTGAACGTACAACAACTGAAGAATCTGGTAAGTGGGGTCGACTCGTTTAAAATTCTAAATGATGATTGAAATGTGCTTTGTACCAAAAATATTACTGTTTTGTGTACTATCTTTGTACAGGGGCTATTGAAAGTGGCTATAGATAATGCCAGAGCTCAGGAAAAACAGGTCCAACTGGAAAAAACAGAGCTGAAAATGGATTTTTTAAGGGAACGAGAATTAAGAGAAACACTTGAGAAGCAGCTGGCTATGGAACAAAAGAATAGAGGTATTTCTGACATTTTAAATAAGTCAAATGTTTTTAAATCATCCACTGAAGAATACATGTGGTGTGAGATGTTTTATTTTAGTGGGGGGAGCTTTTTTATTTTGGTTAACGTCTGTATAACTAAACTTTAAGACAGAATTTGCATCTTAGTGTTCACTTGTATTTCTTAATGTTCCAGCGTATATGTTCATTTCTATGACCACATCAGGAAGTGTCATTGATCATATTATTTTTATGCCTATAGTTTTTTGCAAATTCATATTCTTTAAAAATGAGGTCTGATAAGATGACTGCCATGGTGAAACTGTTTCTGCTCATTTACAATTGCCCTTTGCAGGGGTGGGGGGGGATACTTAGGGGTTAAAGACATAAAGATAAAATAGAAAGTCCAGATGATTCAAGTGAAGCAGGTTTAGTGAGATATTTATCAAATGAAATTGAAGGCTGATGAATATCTGAGCAAATGACTAAACTTTAAGTGTTTGTATAATTTTCTTCTCAGCGCCTCATTTTCATTCAGCAAGGTCAGGTCCACAGAGTAGAAACCTATATAAATTCTTATTGGGTAAAAATAATGATATTATTGATCTGTGAATCACTTCTTTTAACACATTGTACAATATAACTATAGTTAAGCTTGAAAGGCATTCATTTTATGCTTCTTTTATGTATGACTCTGATGAGTATTTACAGCCAATATCATCAACCTCCCTCCCATTCCCTTTACCTCAAATATGAAAGCATTTTAGCAAAGGAGAAAATTATTTTTCTTTCATTGAGTAAGTAGCTACTATACATGTTGTACACATTCCTCTTTTATATTTTTGAAATGGTCATTTCAAGATTATTGTTTTGTTTTGCTTTTGAAACAATGGCAGAACTTAACTGATTGTTTCATTAGTATCATGGGTTCCTGATATAAGCCTGATTTAAGAGAACTCAGTTATATTTCATAGTTCTAAGCAATATGACCTTCACCTAGATTATGGTAGCAAGATAATTAAAGCAATATAAACATTGATAAAGGGTGTATTCCTAGTGATTTTGGACTTTGATTTAAAGGGTTAATTCTGTAAAACCACCTGCCATTTTATAGCCGTGTCTTAACTTCATTCTACCTGGAAAATTCTTCTTTTCTTATTACAAGGCTGAAAGGCAGACCTTGTAATTTCTAAAATAGTCCTTTGGATACATGAAAGACCCTCATAATTTTATTGGTTTCAACATGTCAGGAAGTTTTACATTCTGTTTCATTTCTTTAACCACTAGAGGGCAAAACATTCATAGACCAAACCATCAACTTCCATTTAATTAGTTATGAATGGAAATTTTAAGGTTACAATCTCTTGTGAATGTGTCTGTTGAAGCAAGGTAGTAATTCATAGACAGAATATAAAAATCTTACTTGATTCCATTCTATAAGACATAGACAATGAAGGGCCAATGGTAGGATGCTGGGTAGTCAGTTTTATTATTATAGGAATGGATAATTTAAGTATTAAGAATAACTATGTTTTTCTAAAGAGACATAAATAGTCATATTTGGAAAGGAATGGTGAGAAAGTAATTTTGTTGAGGCAAGCATATGATTTTTACACTATTAAATAAAAGGAAATTAGCATTTATATGAAATGCTTGAGTTGACTTTTTTTTACTGCCTTTTACTTTGATAAATGAATTTTCAAGTTACAAGATACAACAGTGTTCAACCCAAGAAACTAGTGGACTGCCATTTACTATGGCTGACAACATTAGTATGCCTAACAACATTCAAGATGTTAAAAAAAAGGCATATAGTGATTGGAAATTGAAATTAAAATTCTTAAATTATTGCTTTATATTTTGACTAAGTGTGTGAAATCATATTTTTATTTAATAGGTGGTTATGAACTATTGTTGAAATTATTACTCATGATGACTAAAGTTTTCTCATGTTTTGTCATATCAATAGTATTTATCATTTCCATAATATTTGCAAATTATCAAGATGATAATTTCAAATAAAAACACATATGTTTCCTTTCTGCTTACTAGTTACCATATATTTATATATAAACAAAGTTATAATGATTTAGTTATAATATCAGTAGGCTTAGAACAAATTCTGTGAAGTAAATTTGTTTTTGTGCATATATATATATGTATATATTTACTTGTTCAGTAGGAAAGAAATGCAAAATAATCACCTGCCTTTTCTAAATACCTACTTATATAAAAAAGCCTCATTATTAAGGACATTGTAAATAACAGTGAGGTTGTAGTATCTACCAGATAGATGCATGAAAAGATAAAATGTAGTAATTTTTTATACATGATGCTACAACTTTATTATGAAGAAATTACTGCCTAAGGATATCATAATTTTATCTAAATTATTTATTCCATGTGTTGACAATAAGAATATGTTGTTCCTAATTTTCAAAAGTACTATTTCAAACCATTTGGTATAATACGCTTTAATGCAACATTGTTTGGGAAAATACATCAGGAAATAGAAAACCAGTTAATAAAGGTTTGCACTATACAAAACACTATCACGCTGTTTTTATTCAAAGACTTACAAGTAAGCCACAAAATATATTTAATCAAGTTTCCTTTTTCAGTAAGTTTTTACTAAAATTACCACCCCATTAGACAATTAAAATCATTCTTGTAGAGAAGTAGTTCAAGGCTAACATAAAAATTGTTTCTAGGAAAATTTTGTCGGGAATTCGTATAGGTAAAGGTGTTTTTGGAATTCCATTTAAAATGAAAATTACAGACCATTTGTAAATTAGCAACATTACAACATTTTTAAGTCATATGCATATACTCTTTTCTAGCTATTGTTCAGAAAAGACTAAAGAAGGAAAAGAAGGCAAAGAGAAAATTACAGGAAGCACTTGAATTTGAGACCAAACGGCGTGAGCAAGCAGAGCAGACACTGAAACAGGCAGCGTCCACAGACAGTCTCAGGGTCCTTAATGGTAAGGAAGTGTATGCTTATGCATAGCCAAAGTTGATTTCTATAGCCCAAGGGACAATTTAGACATACGCTTGCTTCTTTATATTTCTGTAACTTGTGTGATTCATTCAGCTATGCTTATACCAGAACACGTACTTGTCAAGAGGAATGGGTTAGAGAAAGGCTGTATTGTTTAAGAGCTTCTACCTTTTGTTCTTTGGGATCTGGCACCTTGCTTTTGTGATTAACCAAATCTTTTCCTACTGAAACATAATAAAATATTAATCTAAGACCTCCCTACTCTTTCATCGTAGGGTACAATATCACCTTCCTTATCTGTTCCAATCTCTTGGAAATTCTTACGGGTATAGTTTCAGTTCAACCTTTAAAAGACGACAAAGATTTATGCGATTTTAGTTCAGCATCCAAGTTAACAGGTTGCTCTTATATAAAAAAAAAGGGGGGGGCAATGAGAGTCAAATGAAATATGTGTCACTTGTACGTTTCTGTGCTTTTAGACTCTCTGACCCCAGAGATAGAAGCTGACCGCAGTGGTGGCAGAACAGATGCCGAAAGGACAATACAAGGTAGGAATCTGCAGAAGGCTATAAATCTAGATCTTGCTATATGAGTTTTTCCTCAGCTTTAGCCTGCTATTCAAGCATGTAGCCTACCATCTGGGCCACATCAAAACAAGTTCAAACAAGGTCAAGTTCATCTTGCTTGTTTATAAGAGTGAATTCATTTTGTGCTGATAGATTTTCTTTAAATTAACAGGTCATTTCTGTTTATACAGTGCAATTAAAAAGGAATAATTAATTTTAAACAATGTATGATTTAATCTTGGTCACAGTAAATGTGCTTTATTGAATATTTGTAGCCTAGTCTGGTGAAATAGGTTTCATACTACATAAATGGAAGCATGGATTAAGCAAATAGCCGGTTGTTAAAAAAATTAAATTTGCCTGGCTACCCATTTTGTGTAACAGTGATCGCAAGGTGCGTTCAAAATAATTTGTTAAATGTTAGATAAAAATGTATTGTTTTCATGTACATTCCCACAGATTCTGTGTGTCATTGGATACATTTTAATAACATAAAGCCACTAAGAAAAAAGCATACACAGAACACAGGGAGTTGTATTAAATATTTGAAATCTATAAATACATACATTGCTGAAAACACACTCTGAAGCAAGAACAAAATCAAAAGGTAGCACTGAGAGTCAAACATCTATTGTAGACAGCAAACTCAGCTAACAACATGCTTACCTAACAGAAATGAATAATGTTTGTTTTCTGGCTTAAAAAATAATTCTTCACTGGTAAGCTTAAAATAATTACAGGCCTTACATTTGAAGCTCAGTCATTTTTAGGATTGTAGGTCATTAATTGTGTGAGGTTAATCAGCTACAAAAGTGTCACTCTTGACTTAGCATAAGGGAGGTTTGCATCTGTCGAGCATGATTGTGTCATAACTAACCATTAGAAAATTGAAAAAAAAGAATTCTAGGAAAAGAATATTGTATTTTCATGCATTTATTTTACCTGAGATCTTAACAATGTTTTAAATACTTGTTCTTGAACTACTTGTTCTTGTGAGACATTTCCAGAGACATAATTGTATGTATGCAATTGTACAATTATGTCTACAAGTTATTTTTCAAAGCATTATATGTTTCAGAACATTTGTACATATGATTTTGTAAAACTAATACACATATCTGAGCAAGTTTTAGTAACAAAAATTCTTATTAAGACTGATAATATCAATCTGGCTAATGAATATAATGAATACAATCTTAGATTGTATATGCAAAAACTAATCCTGTGTTCATTTAGGAATATTAAAATGCTCTAAGAATGCACAAGAGATTCCAAGTAGGTATGATATAATAATTATCTACTAGATACAAATTCTCAATTCAGACAAACTCAACATCGGCAAAAATTATAGAAAATATATTTCTAGATATAATCCTGAGCACATCAGTATTAATAATTTATTACTGATTAATTTTTCAGAGTTCACATAATATCTATGCCTTAAATAAGCAAGATTTTGGTCATAAAAATAAAATTAATTATTTTTTTAAATTACAAAATAAACTATTCAAACTTACCCTTTTTGGGGTGGTATCACTAGTACTTAAACTCAGGGCCTCATACTCGACAGGCAAGAATGCTGTCATTTGAGCCAACAAATGCAAGCGTTAATATAGATGAAGACTTGTTGCACGAGTTTGAAATATTGACAATATCCAGTTTCCATTATGATTTGCTTCTTCTGAAAAACACATACTCTTAATCACAAATTGCCTGCCTTTTGTGTTTAACTGCCCTCATTTGAATAACCCCTTAAACTTACTCCCAAAAATTACATGATTATAGAAAATATATTCTACAATAATTATGCCTAGTAATTTAATGCCAAATACAAATTATTATAGGAGTACTTTTGTTTTTAATTATAACATAAAATCATTCATACTGCCTGCCAATATTTGCACTGTTTGCTTTCAATAGAAATCTTTCTCATGATAATCTTTTGTAGATAATATGATTTTCTCAATCTATGTTTTTAGCTCACATTGCTTAAAAGGTTATTCCGACAGCAGTTGCATGACTCTACAACTATTGAAGTTATAGCATAGAGAGATCTTTTGTTAATGTTTTGAAAGAATTTATTGTAATTAATAGAGGGATTACATTATATTTACCAGATCGTTTGTTAAATTTAACTTCACTGATTGTGTTCATTTTGTACTTTATGTTTTTTTAACCATCCACTAAATTAATGTATTTTAAAACTCTCAAATAATACAAATCAGTGAACAGAAGACATGGAAGAAACAAATCTGGATTAAGTTGAATTCTGTCTATTAACGATAACAATGAAAACAAAACTGGAGAGGCAAATGAGAAAAGCAAAAAGCTTATTACTAGTTTGGGAAGTGGCCTGTGCCGTGCTTTCTGACAGACACAAGATTCTGTTGTTTGTAATTCATATACAAACTCCCATTTCCTTGGTTTGTCCAGGTGTTACCATATTCTTTGTATTCTTTCCTTAGCCCAGTCCAATCATGACTGAATTTTTCTCTCTTCCAAAATAAACTGAACTTGATTAGGAAATGGGGGGGGAAGGCCCACTTTTTTTGTATGTTACTAATGTATTTTTAACTTTAGCAATAATAAATAAATGCCATGCTTGGCATACAAGTGAGTCACCTAGAAGTTGGGCGCTTAAATACTACTCAAGTGCCAAGTAATTACCCTCTTCTAAGCACTTCGGGTTAGACTAAATATTGTCTCCTTGGCCTTAATACCATTATTTTCATAAAACTGGAAAAGTGAGAAAAATGTTACTGGAATAGTATAGAAAATATTCCTTATGTGTCCCTACTGCCTGACAAATGTAACTGTAACCCCTCTATTACATTATCCCTACAATAGGATACAATAAAAAGAAAAGGCAATATTCTTTACAGGGGTGATGATCTCCAAATGATTTAACTTTTTTTTTACAATTTATATTTTTTATTATTTCTTTTTTAATTTTTCTGCATTTTATTTATATTTTTGTATTTTATTTTAATTAATAGAGGGGTTACAGTTATATTACCACATAGAAGAGGCATTACTGGGGCCGGGAGTTTGGCCTAGTGGTTAAAGTGCTTGCCTAGCATGCATGAAGACCCGGGTTCGATTCCTCGGTACCACATACATAGAAAAAAGCCAGAAGTGGTGCTGAGGCTCAAGTGGTAGAGCTCTAGCCTTGAGAAAGTCCAAAGACAGTGCTCAGGCCCTGAGCTCAAGCCCAGGACTGGCAAAAAAAAAAAAAAAAAAAAAAAAAAAAAGAAGCATTACTTCACATACATTGATACCTCTTCTCATGTTTTCATCCCTATTTCCGTTCCCCACCCCCCATCTTGTTTTCCCCTTTACCTTTCCTATTTCAAATGATTTAACTTTTCTAAGTATGTCTTTATTGTTGATATTTCTAACAACTAATTTTAGATTCATGTGTTAGGTGGATAGATTAAGAATACAAAATGCATTCAAATGAATACCTGTTTTTATTACCTGAATTGTGTAGGAATTAACCCTCATGCTGATTCAACATATGTAACACATTACGATTTGTGTCAGAATTTGGACACTTTTCTCCACTTGGTTTTACTCTCTATATGTTCTACTTTATATGTTTCTAAGATCATTTGGAATGTATGAACTTCATATATACATTCAGCAGGTTTATGGATGTCAATAAGCATTCTTCAAAACATCTGCACATTTAAATACATGTATACCTCACCCAGGGAAACATCTTCCTTGTTGGGTTTCCTATCTTGCTGGAATGTTTAGTATTTAATTCCCAGGGAAGCCTCACTTCTTTCCCCTGTCAACCAGGGACATTCCCTTCTGTTTTCTTCCTTTATGTACCTCTCTTGGAAATATCAGCTTATTGCATGTGGGGGAACACTTGCCTCGCCCTGGCTCTCCCCTTACTCAGCTCGACCTCTTAGAGATTCTTACCCTAATTTTCCTTTCTCCACAAGGAGGTGTGTTATACATTTATGTTCCTTCTTCCACCTACCCTTCTTCTGTCAGTGGTAGCTAAGGCAGAGTGGTGAGTTTTCCTGCTGTTTTCACAACTGTGTCCTCCTTCTTTGGCAGTGTGTGAGGCACAGTGTTGCTTGTACACCTGAATGAGTTAGACATTGATAACTGTTAGATCTTATAGACCTGAAAATTCTTGTTTCAAACTTCTCAGACTTTAGTTGGAGAGATTAATGGAAGGAAGAAAGGACTTACTTACATCAATCTAACTAAGAAGTTCAGAAACATAGTATGGAGGAACAGTATGTATTTATTCTTGCTATACAGTTTGTATATCATTTTATTATTTGTTCATTTGACTTTAGTTTGGGGTATGTGAATGTTCACGTACATCCAGTTTTCTAAATGAAATTCGACTTTAACATCTTGTAGTCATACCTACTATGTTTTACAGTTTACATTGATTTCATACTCATCATACACTTTTTGCTGATTAGAAATTTTCAATATTCTGTCATGTTTCAGTTTAGGATATGTGTGGATTGTGAATGTTAACTTTCTTAACTAGCTTTTTTCGTTCATATTTTTAAAGTAAGAACCTATCGTTTTAAACAAAAAGCAATTATGAAGATCAATTGAAATATAAACCACAGTTCCTTTGACATCTGCAAGTTATGCTTGCGAAATCTTGACTTCACTTGAAAGTACATCCTTTTATTTACATCCAATGGCCATAATCAAAACGACTTGGCTAGTCTCTTTTTGACTGATCTCAGATCACAGAAAACCAAGTCTTATTCCAACAAAAGACATAAAAGACTTGCCTCCCACATTAACAGTCTCATTTTTTTCCCAACTCAAAATACCTTCTACTTCCTAGGTATTTGATGATGCACACTGAATTTAAAAATTAATTTATTCAGTAAATACTTTGCAATGTTGATGGTATGTTAAGCACACATACATTGTCAGTACCTTAGTTTTGGAAAAGAATTTCAAGATAGCTTAAATATCCAAGAGGAAACAAACTTAGTTATGATACAGATGACTTTCTTTTTTTCTTGTTTTTTTTTTTTTTTTGTTGGTTTGTTTTGTTTTGTTTTTGTTTTTTCTGAGTCATAGGGCTTGAACTCAGCTCAAAGCTACTGCCCTACCCCCGGGCCTGGGCATTGTTCCTGAGCTCTTCAGTTCAAGACTAACACCCTACTCTTTACCCATGCCCCACTTCCCATTTTCTAATGATTAATTTGAGATAAGAGTCTCTGGTCCTTTGGTGCCCAGGCTGGCTTTGAACCTTGATCCTCTGATCTCAGCCTCCTGAGTAGCTAGGATTACAGGCATGAGCCACCTGGCCTGGCTTAGATGATTTTCTAAAGATCATGCCAAGACTTAGTGAATTAGAACTGTAAGGTCCTAAATCACTGTACTATTTTCCTTACTGCTCATAGATTATGATTATCAGACAATATTCCTTTCTTCTTTAAAATGTATTATTGGTTGCATCATCATCATCATCATCAATATTATTTGGTGGGAGTGGTGTGCACTTGCCAGGAAGTTGCTCCACTACTTGAGCTACTCCCACAACTCTTTTGCTATAGTTCTTTTTTGATTAGGGTCTCCTGTGAATGTACAAGACAATACTAGACTATGATCCTCCTATTTATACTTGCCACATGACTGAGATTACAAGCATAAGCTACTGCACACAGCTAAAATACATTGCTAATATTTTACTTATAACTTAAAGCTACAGAGTATCATTCTGGAAATAACTATATATCTTTGCTACAAAAGGAATTGGGTTTTAGTTATTTTTCTTTCTAGCACATGGTCTTGTTCTATAACTCAGGCTGATCTTGAATGCACCTATTTCACCTCATTTCTGGCCTCAAGATTTATGTATTTTTAAGTGTAAGTATGTATTTATTTAAAAGGAGACAGTGAGGGCTGGGAGTTTTGTGGTAGAGTGCTTGCCTAGCATGCACGAAGACCCAGCTTCGATTCCTCGGTACCACATACATAGAAAAAAACCGGAAGTGGTGCTGAAGCTCAAGTGGTAGAGTTCTAGCCTTGAGAAAGTCCAAGGACAGTGCTCAGCCCCTGAGCTCAAGCCCAGGACTGGCAAAAAAAAAAGGAGGCAGGGGAGGGGGATAGGCTGGTAACTGATATTGAGCCTTTCTTTCTTTCCTGTACAATGTTCTAGTTTAAGCACAGGTAAACCTACCCAGGTTTTCAGTGGCTCCTGTCTATAATGGTAGCTACTTGGAAGTCTGGGATCTGAGCTATCATGGTTTGAAGCCAGCTAGGAAGGAAAAATCCATAAGCCTTTTCTTTCCAGTCAAACACCTAAAATTCAGAAATGGAGTTGTGGCTCAGAGTGGTAGAGTATTGCCTTGGACACAATAACTCATGGGGAGGGCCTAGGTCCTGAGATCAAGCCTCAGGACCAGCACAACATATTAAACAAACTAACAAATAAATAAAGATAAGATAATGTAAGCTCAGAGTGGCTAATTAATTTTTTAACATCACATTCTGAGGCAGTTGAATTGATTGCACTCGAATGTAGATTCATAACTTCCCCAAACCTATTCTTCCACTACACTTTGCTGCCTAGCCTTCTTTATCTTCTCTTTCTTAGCATGACTACTTGTGCCATATCACTGAGAGCAAAGTTCCTGTCAATGATTTAAAATGTCCCGAATGACCTATTCAGAATTATTTGCAATTTGAAAATATATCCTGTCTTGTATTCTAATTTTCATTAGCAATATTCCCTGCACTATGTTTATAGACACTTCTATAAGCTGGCACAAATACTCTAAGCGATTATGTAACAATAATTAAAAAAATAATATGCTAATAAAAGATTAAATTTCATATCTTCAACTCAGCCTATCATGAAAGTAAGATAAATTTAAAAAATGGTTTATAGAATTCATTTCCTACTTAGTATATGGCACTTAAAGTGTCTCTTTTGAAATTATTTTTGAAGAGATATTATTAAGTGATATCACAAGACTCAGAGATTCATAGTGCTGAATTGAACTCTATATAACTTACCATTTTTTATCTTTATTGAAATACCATTCAAATTTGATCATCATGTAAGTGTTTCATATGTATTTCCATTTCTCTTACTTAAAACTACACATGAAAGTTAGACAGTTCTACAAAACCTAGAAGCTAAGAAATGTTCTGCTTTACTTTTGTTTCTCTTGCATTTTAGTAATTGCTTAACCTCACAGGGATATCATAAAGATTAAATAATTTAATCCATATGAAGCATTAACACATTCTGGGCAGTAATGAAGAAATGGCCATGTTTTAACTGAAATATTCAATTTTCTTATTATGAATTAATATATTTGCTATGGGTGCTGGCAATGAGTAACTAGTGAACATATGATGTATATATTCTAATATATTACTCTAATATATAATTCTTATTTCCTTATTTGGAAAATTGGTGTTCATTTATTATAAAACATCAAATTCATCCCCCATCTATATTTGTGGAGTGTTTTTTAAGTTATTTAACTAAACTTTCCACAATAAAAAAATCTATGAAGTTAGGTTAAAGAGGGGGAGGCAAAGGGAGATTTTGATTGCAAAGAATAAAAATATATGACTAAAAATTACATTTTGGAATGATAGTACTGTATAGTGATTTTGTTTAATCATTTAGGGACTACCTACAATTATTTTTATATTGAAGCATAGATATTAAAGTTATATTATTATGAATGAAACAATACAATAATAATTTTCCTTCTCATCCCTTGGCATTGGTCCCTGGTGCTTGGCAGCATTACAATACAACTGATCAAGTCAAGACTGCATTGATTAACTTGAAAAAAATAGTGATATCGATTCTATATTGTTCCATAGTTATCATCAATTCTTACTAACTACTCGTTTAATTAAAAATCAATGTTATTACATAGAAAGTTTCACAGATCTTTAATAACTTTTGTATTTTATAAAGCTTACAGTACCTTCTCATAATTTCAATCTATACATTTTCACTCTTTAAAATTATATTACAGAATAAATCTTATACCTGAATGTAAGTGGATATGCTTAGTTTCCAAATACCACAGGTCTCTCATACTTTTGCTGGATTTTTAAAATAGTTAAACCAATTACACATGAAATTCAGTATATTGGATGAAATACTTATAAATGATAATTTATTATAACTGCTATTATGTATTATAGTTCAATGTATTGTTTCTGTGGAGATCAGTGTTAATATTCTTAATTAATTTAGTTTCTTAACAAAAGGATTTATTACAGTCATTGTGTCTATATTGATTTGTTTTCCCATGGTTTTGTGATTTTTTTCAATTCTTAACCCACATCTCACATACTAGAAAGAGCAAATTATGACAATATAATTAGCTTTAGTTTACAATACATTTGATACAATGTTTCCTTTTTAAAAGTAATACATGTTTGTCACTATTTGAGTTCAAGGGATACTGAAAACTTGTCTATCTGGGAATAGCTGAATAATGCATGTGAATTAAAGTTTCAGAGGATTGGAAATAGATATGGATAGATACACAAATTGCAATTGCATTCTTAAGTAGACCATTATTAACAAAAAGTATAATAATCTTTTCTGGCTTATATTAAATAAAATGAGCTAATTTGGTTTTGGATTCAAATGCTGAAAACCTCTGATTAAAGAATAGTAAATAGAAACTCAGAAAGATATTAGTAGTGGACCCTAAAGATTAATGATAGATCTATTCTGATAAAATATCAGAATGTGGAAGAACTGGTTAAATAAAGTGGATCTGTGAAATTTGTAGATGATCCTAATTTAGAATATGTTATACACATCCACATTGCAGATATATGTATATCTATATCTATCTGTATCGATTTATATTGATACATATATTGGTTTATATATAGAGAGAGATAGATAGATATAGATTGATAGGTTTCAGTATAGATAGATACAGATTTTATTGATTTTATTATTTTGAGTGCCAAATAATTGAAGAAGCTTAATGCATTAATGTCTTGAATTTTAAAGTTATTATATTCAGATTAAAAGTAAACTCATTTGTAATGGGTTTACTCTGACTTTTTTCATCTTTACTGGCAACTAATCTTCTGTTGAAGGTTGTGATAGTAGAAAATGTGCATAGAGTCTACCAAAGCTGAGCAAAGATTACATTTAGCAGTATATAGATATAGATATAGATAGATAGATATTAGAATTAATCTATTGTTTCATGAAAAGACAGCTGCCTTCTGTATGTCTTCACATAATAAAAGTAGCCTGGCCACCTAGGAAAAACATAAGTAATCAAAATAACTCCTTTAAGCTTCTTTAAGAGTAGAAGTTAGAAATAGTTCATTTTTTTGATGTTATTACTTTCCAGAGGCAAAATAGTAACCTAAAAATATAGCAGTTTTACAAGAGGAGCAACCATGTTTAAGTATGCCCATTCAAGTTTAAGATTTTCATAAACAAAATTTTAAAATTCGCATGCAAGGAAATGTTAACAATTTTGAAAGTGTGCATATGTTTATGTCTTTCACACCTCTAACACATTTTAGTATAAATTGTCTTTTAGAAAAAATGAAAACACCATCATTTAAACTGTAGATTTAAAACTGTTTATGGTGTGTTATTCTCCCTCCCATGGTTAGGGACAGAATGCAGACATGCCATAATAATGTTTGTTTTTTTTTTTATTTCTACTGTTCGAACCATATTAATGAGAACATCATTTTGGAGAACTAATTATTTCTATTTGTCTTGTGTCACACTTTCTAATTCCCCTATATTAGCACAGCCAAAGCAAATTAATTGCTTTTCCAGCAGTTGAACCTTGTCCAAGAATGAGCTCACATTCCCTTCCAGTTTCCCTGTTTGTGGGAGTGCATTGTGTCAAAAATTTCTCTTGATACTAAACATAGTCTTGAGAATACCTTTACAGATTTCTGTGTGCTCACTTGATGAAATTTATAAGTTTAAGTGACCCGCCAGGAAAGATAAAGTTCTTAGCTGCAAGATTATACATCAAAACAGTTAAAGTGAAATTAAAATTAAATGAATGAATCTCACTGAAGCAAAAAAAGCAGTAATTAATGGTTCCCTTAATTGTCTTCATAAAATATTTGCATGGGTCTAATTTGCATAATTTGCATGTATTAATTAATCTTTCAAAGGAATTTTGTGCTGAGAGAAGCCAAAAAATCTCTTTGTTTTATTTAAGATCTAATGAAATATTTATCTTCTTTAATGAACTTCTCATCTTCATTAAAATAAAAATTGCACAAGTTTGTATGTTTTAAATGTTTTTATAATTGAGGTATTCAAAAATCCTCTTTAGACTTACAACTGCTGAAAAACAAACACATTATTTAGCAGCCAGTATTATTTTAAAAACAACAACACTTAGCAAAGTCCAATTTCACTTTCTTAAATGTGGCACACCATTTGTAAATAAATACAGCTATGTCATTTTAAAATTAAGACTCATTAAGGCCTGGTCATTTTTTTCAATATCAATGTCATTTTATGGCTGATACACTAGGCAACTGGAAGGTATGGATGAGAAAAGATCAGTGTGCTTAATTGTTTGGGAAATGGCTCATTGACTGAAAGTATTTTTATCTGGTTCACAGAAATGAGGCCATCAAATCTATTTGTTATTAGCAGCAACTTCTAGATAGAGTTTTTTGGCAAGAGTTTTCTGGTTCTTTATTCTTTGAACTTTTGGCAGAGCAATTGAGGGTGGGGCATTTGGTTCTATTCTCCCAAACTAATTGATTATAGTGAAAAACCATGAATCTTGCTTTGGAAAGTACAAGTTCAAAATTTCATCAATTGCCAAATTGTACATGTTCAAGGAAAGTGGAAGAATGTTAGGAATCTACTAGCTACACAACAAATAAAGGGAAATGAAGATCTATTGATATGTAATTCTTTTTGATGTAGTGTTTGAGCATATCACAATGAGGAATTTCAAGTAGCATGTCTAAGTTAAGATACATGTAGCATTTTTACACTTTCCTTTTGTTGATCATTACAGCAAACCCAGTTCATATTTAAGGCATATGGACATAGATTTCTTGTCTTCAAACCATGAACCCAAGAGCTCTTAGTTTCTGTATGACTTGTTTCTTCCCTGAGAGTAACCAGTTTCTCTTACCATAATATATGAAGTAGGAGAATGTTAAACTAGATAATGAGGGTGGCGTACATGTACAATGGTTAAGATTCAAGACTCAAATGTGTGGTTTAGTCATGTAATAAAATTCATTACATTGACTTTGGATTTCCAGTCAGACTTATTTTTAGTAAAAAGGCATTTTTTAAAAAAAAATTTAGGCCAAAGTTATCTCTTACTATTACAACTACTCTCAATTTTCATTGTCTCAATTTTTATCTAACATACAGCAATGTTTACTTTCCAGTAAAATAATAAGAAACAGAGAATGATAAGCTGTAAGATCTTCTTTAGCATTCATTTAAGAATGGACATTATTTCGATAACTGATTTCAAAAAGATTGACTTGAATACAGTTTGGTGGTATGAGGCGCAGTGACTCACATCTGCCATCCTAGCTAGTCAAGAGGCTGAGATCTGAGGATGGTGGTTCAAAGCCAGTCTGAGCGCTACAGTCTTTGATACTAGTATCTCCAATTAACCATTAGAAGTTGTACCAGAAGAGGCTCTGTGGCTCAAGGGGTAGGGTGGTTGAGTTGAGCTGAAGAGCTGAGGGACAGTGTCCAGTCCCCAGAGTTTAAAAAAAAAAAAAAGAACCAAGAGTAATTTATTCTAGGATCTACAGTACCATTCATTCATGTAACTACTTCAGTAACTCCCTTTTACTAGGAAAAGACCTGGCATGGCTGATACATTTATCCAATCAAGATGTCAGAAACATCTACTTTTATTTCCTTGCGAATACACATACATAAAATCTTATATCTACATTCTTGTTGGACACACATATATAGGTAGGTAGATAAATGATAGACAGATAGATAGATAGAGATAGAACATGTAAATTACCATGCTACCATTTATAATTTGCATACTATGAAGAGTATAAATAAATATTTAATTTTGAGGATTACTACAATGTGAAGCTTAATTATAATAATTTCTAACCTATGGATTTGTTACATGGTTAATGGAATTATTACAGAGGCTAAGTATTGAATAATTTTTCCCATATTTAAAATATTCACAAAATTCATGTGGTCATACTTATACTGTTCATATTTATGAAAAATAACATATTGAGCAATTTTTAAAAAATCTAGGTTAATGAATACTTTTTTCCTCATCTATGACTCATACATTTTCTTTTAGGCATGATTTAGATAGGCAAATAAAATATACATTGATCAGGTTTTCCCAATCATTTGAAAAATTTATGACATGGTATGAATTTCAGTATTTAAATGTACTTATACAATATAGTTCCAAGATATTAATTTGCAGCCACATATCATATAAGATTATCCTTTCCAAAATTAAGAATGAATTACTCATTTTCACTGGAAGCTTAAGATGGAAGTATTAGAGTTTCTTAATTTTTTAATTTTTTAATTGCATTTCAGCAAATTTCTCTCAACATGATTTGTGCTTTTATATAGTGTCGGGTAACTACAGAGTCTTCTAATTTATATATAATCACACTCCTGAGATAGTAAATCTCTAAACATAGTTCCACTTAAGCTTACTAATTACACCTATAAAACGATGAATGATGGCTACAAATTATTGGATCTGACTCTCATTCTTTATTTATTTCTCCCTGGGAGAAAGAGTGTTGAATGGGGAGATTTTAAACTATAAATTATTCCTATACCTATTCAATTGTGCTCATGTTTAACTTTGAGTCCTACTATATGTTTTTACATTTTTACTTCTGAAGGCAGGTGAAATCATTGTAACAGCTTATTTCCAATTAACTACTTAAAACCGAAGTGGTGCTGTGATTCAAAATAGTACAGCACTAAGCCTTGAACAGAAGATATCATGGACAATACCCAGTGTTCTAGCCCCACAACTGACAAAAATAAGTAATAATAATCTCATTGTCATTATATTCTTTAATACTGCACTGATTTATATCATTTTTCTGATTACAGCTTATTATTTGTGTTTTGGCTCATTTTAATGAATGTTTCCAGCGCTTTTCACATGTCCTCAATCTAAGCCTTTCTTCTTGTTAAAGAGCCGGGAAGGCAAAGAATTTTCACAAGTGAGAAAATGGTAGATAGAAGACAACATCTTCCTCATCTCTTCTAAGAGATACTAACTAGATCTACCCAAATGTTACTGTAATAGGCCCATAAGGTCAATATTGCCATAGTCATTTGTAAATGTGTATTTTACAAATTCCCCTTTTTATGTAAGATTTACAATTCAACAAATAGTGCAACATCCTTAACTCATTTATGGTAGTTGACTATAGCAAGGAAGAAAATGACCATTAGATTAAAAGTAACTGCTCTCATAACATAATATGTTGAATTGAAAATAACAGTTTAGTCACAAATAACAAGAAAAACATGTACAACTTGTACATGACTCCTTCTGCTAATTACTCTTAATTCAGACATTTCTTTTTCTTTTTTGGGGGGGGTGGTAGGCAGGGAGGGCTACAGCCCAAGACTACAGCCTAAGGCCATAAGCTTAAGACTGCAGTGCCGGTTTATTTCCTGTTCCAGTCATATATAGTCTCTACAAAACAAGAACCTGTCAGGTGTTACATTGATAATCAAGTCTCAGGAGAGAGTGATTCACAATACCGACAATATAGCTCAAAGTTCATAGGCAAGGCATCATACAAGACAGCTCATTTCTCTGTTTGGTTATCTTACTCAGTGATGCAGATTCATTGGCCAGTCTGACCCCACACTCGGCTGCCAACATATCCCCTGTGTTTATTTTAAAAGAAGCGAATCCACCTGTCTTAGGTTGAGTGGACCGCTAACTCTGCCTTACCCATCATGGGGAACTTCTTCAGATTAAGCTGAAGGCCCTGTCTTAGGTTGGTCAGAGCACCATCCCCTCGAACCTGTCCCTGGCTGTGATTCCTCTCAGGGGAAACTCATACATCTGGAGCCTGATTTTGCGGAGTTGATATGCAAGGTTTAGTAACGAATTTGCAAGATCTCCACCACACAAGGTAGGCAAATAATAATAATTATAAGCAACATTCCCGGACCAACAAAGGCCATCAGCAAGCCTTTTAAGTTGTTCAAGGAAGGAAAGTAGTGCTGAAAACTGTTCAAACAACTCTTCGGTGGTCTGTGCTATAATCCAATAAACCTCCTAGGGCGCATCAGGTCTTTCAATTGTTGTAAAATCAAGATACCAGAATTTTCATAAAAGGTGGTTGTTTAAAAATAATAATAATGGTAGCTAATCTACTATACATACAATTTGCAGAAGAACAATTATCACATGTCACATTAAACTGTGTAGAATCAATGGATATATTAAAAGGACCATACATAATGCCAAAAGGCAGAGAAACACAGCTCATAATGTTCTTTTGATAGGAGGAGATTGGCAAGGTCACATTACCAAGGCCTGCCTGTAGATATCAGAGATAACACATGGCCTGGAGGGGGGTGTCAACAATTACTATCAGACCTGGGCAGACAGCATTCTTTGGTTTGGAAGAGCATACAGTGTGCCCTCCCAGTCCTGCACCCAAGAAAGCCCCCACAATTAAGAAATATACATCCAAGCATAGCAACCCTTCATCAGACATTCCATTTTTTTCCTGTTCTTCCTTCTCCTTTCTTTGTGTGTGTGTGTGTGTGTGTGTGTGTGTGTGTGTGTGCGTGTGCGTGTATGTGCACGTGCGTTGCACATGCAGTACTGATGCTTCACCTCAGAGCCTGTCTCCAGTAGATTTATTGATTAAGGCTCAAGATTAAAAACAGTTCTACTTCTGACGTTTTGGTGGTTAATCAAAGATAAGTCTCAAGAACATTCTTGTGTGGGCTGGCTAGGAAACAGGTCCCACAAATCTCAGCCCCTTGAATATTATAATTACAGATAAGAGCTTCTGGTACCTAGACCTTTTGAAATGATATTTTGAAGTAGTACCTCCTTTTAAATTTGTATAATTCATGCTAATCTCATTGTGTGAGGAGCTTGAAAAATATGAGTACCAGAAAAAAACCAAAAATGTACTATGTAAAATCAAATTACTTTCAATTTATCAAAAGGAAAGCATATATTGTAAAATATTGTAGCTAATAGATTTGTATTTCCTCAAAAAAATCAGGTTTAATTTCAAACACATCCTGTTGAGTGTAAACATGAGGATATGTTTCAATAAGTCTGAAGAACATTATTTACTGTTCACAGTATGAGTTTTCTATTTTCATAGTCTATCTTTGGAATAAATCTCTTACAACTATTCATTTCTTTCCCAGATAGTATCCCACTGAGGTATATAACATTTATAGTTGCTTTTCAGTATTTCCAAATAGCAGAGTCAAATGTATCTGTAATAAACCTTTATCCACATTATTCTATTCTGTATACACATTTTATTATAGTCTTACAATGAAGTTTTAAGATACAGGCAAAATTTAATCAATGATATTTTACAGCCTACTAATACAACAGACAAATGTAGATGACTCCATTACACTGAATATTTAGATTTAATTTGCATTTAAACTACACAGGTATCTCCTTACTGACTCTCAGAAAGACATGTGGTCAAGTACAAGTCAAGAGCATGCCATTGGTCAACAGGTGCCATCTATCCAGAGGTATAGACCAAAAGAACTAAAGAATATCAGAATATTCAGATATTGTGATGTCAAACAGTTGAGTAAATCCTTTTTATTTTATTTATTTATTTATTTATTTATTTATTTATTTATTTATTTATTTATTTTTGCCAGTCATGGACTTGGGCTCAGGGCCTGAGCACTGTCCCTGGATTTTCTCAAGGCTAGGGCTCTACCACTTGATCCACAGCACCACTTCTGGCTGTGCTGCCAAGGAATCGAACCTAGGTCTTTGCGCATGCTAGGCAAGCACTCTACCACTAGGCCAAACTCCCGGCCAACCAAATCCTTTTAAAAAAAATTAATGACTGAGCATATTGTATAGAGGCTACAAACAATTTCATATTCACAAAACAGTTTCAACTCACTAATTTAAAAAAAAATACTGCTGAAATTTATAGATCTAGTGAACATATTATGAAAATCAATACTCAAATGTTTATAAATCAACCAGAAACTTTTGGTGAATTTTTTAGGTTGCTTATTTATCTCAGTATAACTAACTTTTGGATTTTGTTTCTAGGAAGCCCATAAGAATTAATTTCCTAATTTAGAGTGTAAACATTTACTCTAATTGCCTGCTTGGACTGCAAAGGCAATTTCTGGTTCCTTGTTTTGAGTAGTATTTCAATGTGTGATTCTATTCCTTTATAAGAAAATTAGAACACCAGCCTTTATTTAAACCCAACAATTCAAAGAAAGGCTGTGAATTCTTTCAACTCAGTAGGCTCAATTATATACTATTTTCACTGAGCAAAAGAAATTCAAAAACATTTCCAACTGCTCTCTTAGTGCTACAAAAATACAGTTCATGAAGACTTGTGATTTTATTACGTAATTCTAAGCCACTTTATTTTTCAACAGCTGCTGTGTGTTAACTAGAAATATTAGGAAATATTTGTGCAACTTTTGTCCAACACTTGTTTAGGTTTATAAGAGACTTTAAAATAATGAATATTGTATTTTGCTTTTGTCATAATTTATAATTTATGAGTAAAATGGACTAGTAGCTTTACCAATATATAACTATATAGTTATATTATTTTATTGTAAATCCTGGAGCTTGAATTCAGGTCCTGAGAGCTATCAATGAGCTTTTGTGTTCAATGCTAACACGCTTCCACCTGAACCATGGCCTCACTTCTGGATTTTGGTAGTTAACTGGAGATAAGAGTGTCACAAACTTTCCTGTTTAGACTTGCTTTTAACCACGTTGCTTCCAGAGTAACTAGGAAAACAGGCATGAGCTACCAGATCCTAGCCTAATTTTTTTATTCAAAACCAACAACTTATAGTTATATACAACATGGCATGAGTTATGAATCTAATACAGAGTAATTAGACCAAAATCTTGATAACCTCAAATACTTATCATATTTTTTAATTTAATTTTATTGTCAAGGTGATATACAAAGGAGTTACAGTTACATATGTAAGGTAATGAGTACATTTCTTGTTTAGCATTGTTGTGCCTTCCTCATTTTCTCCAACTTTTCCTCCATGCCATACCTCCCTTCCTGTGTTGTAAAATTCATTTCTACCATATGGCTGTGTGAATATCGCTGTTGCATTGGTTCATCCATTGTTGTTCATCTCAGCTTCTTTTGTTCCCCTTTCATTCCCCAATTCAGATAAGTATATCTATGAAGACACAGGGTATTTCTGAAATATTTTCTTAGAAATTTAAAATGTACACTTTTCTATTTTCAACTCTACATATCCAAATATTCTATAGAAGTAAGAAAAAGTAATAGATTTTTCCCTGAGATTTTTGTCCATTTAACAGTCATCTCATTTCTGTAACTCCCACTTAAAAGCTTTAGAACCACTCTTTCTTCTTCCATGAGGTCATTTAGTCCTTGATTTTTATCTCTTTGTTATGTATGCAATAGTTATCTTTCTGGTATTGACTTCCTCAATGTAGGTTGATGTTCTGCAATTCCATCAAGGTTCTCACAAATAGTAGAATTTATTTTTCTTTAAAGGGTGAGTAGAATCTCATTATAGAAACCTATGGCCTTTTCTTTATACATTTACCTAAAGTTGGACACTGAAGTTGATTCTTCAAGTTGGCTAATTTGAGTATTGCTGCAATTAACAAGAGGGTATAGGAATCTTTTGTATAAATTGATTTTAAATGTTTTGGGTAAATACCCAGAAGTAATATTACTGGATTATTGACAATTCTACTTCTTTCTTTAGTTATTTAATTTAGTTTTTTTAATTTAGTTTAAGTTCAGTGTGATTTTTCCAGTACTGAGCTTTGCTCTCTGCAAGTGCTTTAACTGTTTGAGCTACAACCCCATCTTGCCCTTTTGTATTCACTGGCAATGGAGTCTCACCATCTTTTCTGCCTGGGCTGGCTTCAGTTATCTTCCAGGTCTCAAGTTCCTGAGTAGCTAGGATTCCAGGTGTGCAAAACCAATTTATGACTATTTTTAGTTTTGTGAAGAATGCCAATGGGTTTTCTTACTTGGCTATTTTTTTTTTTAATTAGAGTGCCCTAATTTAACACTAACACTCTGTTTCCTTTCATATGTATTCTCAGCTCTTGCTATCTTTTGTCTTTCGGTTTAAACATATTCTGACTAGTGTGCAATAATATCTTCTAGTAGTTTTAGATTGTTTTATCTACTTAGTTTCCTTGTTGAACTATTAGTTGGCCACCTATAGATCTCCCTTAGAAAGATTCCAGTTACATCAATTAACCATTAAAAATAGCAGGCTTTTTGTTGTTGTTGTTTCTTATTTCTGTCTACAAAAGTTTAATTTCATTTGTTTGAAAATGCAAAGGCAGTTTTCCTAACAACATTTAATGGAGACATTGTCTTGCAGCTTTGTTGAAAATCAATTGACCATACATATATAGGTTTATTTCTGAGCTGCCTATATTGTTTCATTGGTCAATATGTCTTTTTATGATTTACCAGTGTGGTAGTGTTTTAATTATTATAGTTTGATAGTGTAAATATTGTGGGTCCAATTCTATTTATCTCTACTATTTTGTGATTATTTACTTTTTTCACATGAATTGTATAATTTCATTTTAATTTTTTTCTGTTCTTATTCTGTCTTAGCAATCTGTCTACCATCATCAAGAGACCTACGTTTTACTATGATTAAGCTAGCAAATACAATAAATATTTAGATACATTACAAAGTTGTAATTGTTCCAAAATCATGATATTAAATTATTATGAAACTTTAGAATTACAGTTCTCTAAATATTTTTTCCTTTGGTTTTCTTACTGGATATCCTGTCAATACCATAAAGTAACAGAATGTTATGAACACCTGTTTAAAATAACTGTCAGTTTGCTGTAAGGAGATCATTCTGAAAATAATATTGTGAAATTTTTGAGATTTAAAAAATGAATGGCCATCTGTAAAAAATGATTATCATACTTTCTAATGTCTATGATACCAAAATTTCCACTCCCCATTTAATCATTTAAAGACCACAGAAAACTTGCAATGAAGTTAAAATAAACAGTACCCTATGGAAAGACTTTCACAACTTTGTTTTAGTCTTTGTTGTAATAAAATCACTTTATCAAATGCTGATATATCCATTTTTTTGGATAATTATATCTTTCCTGAATAGTTAAAAATAACATCTATAGAAATCCTAATAATGCTAATACTCTACACATTTAGTTTATTGCTGTCGATGTAGATCTAAGGGATGAGATTGTCAAGTGTAGAACTGTAAATCAAATTTTTATTTACATAGAAATATGAAATATTTATGTATTTGATTTTATTATGAGACACAGAACTAATTTTAACAAGTCTAGATGTGACATCATGTGAAGTGTGTATGTGTGTATATATATTCTGCATATAAAATCTAATAGAGTTCATAATACATTTTATGTTCTTTTGAAGTTTTTCTAAAAGTCCATATTTAGCTTAAAGAATTCAGCTGTTAGTAGCATTCTTCTGAAGCCAAAAATTGATTTATTAGAGAAAGATCTTGAAATCAAAAGTTTTTCTCTCCACCCCCAAAAATATAAAAATAACTAAGCTTCTCTTTTAATAAAATAAACACTTGGATCCCATGCTTTTATAAAGTAAACAAAGTGATTTCCAAGCACAAACAAAGCACTTCATTGGAGTTAGATGATTGATAAAGAGTAATCTATTTCAAAATCTGTAAATCCAGAACTTTTGAGAAGTTAAACTACCAATATGTTTTTAACAAACATAAGGGAAATCTATATTATGATTGCTTAAATCTGTAAATATTAAAATAAAACCTAATCACCTATGTTTTTGTTAAATTTGTAATCAGCATATGAAATCCTGAGAAACACAATCAATGTAGGAGATATCCTTACAACGTGAAAGGAAACAATGAATGCTATTAATCCTGAAAAGATATTGTATAGGCTCAAATTTTGGGGAGATGTGGATTAGAGTGTGAACACATATTTAAAGTACCAGGGGTGAGCCAAGTTGCAAAACTTAAAAATTGAAAGGACCTCTAGGATAGTGAAACAAAAGCAATATAATGAATGATTGTTGTCCTTAATGTACTATGTTATCTCTCATCTCTTTTGCTGTCCCTTGGTTATCTCATATTGTTGTAGCATCTCACTTTGTTATCTGATATATTGGATATATTTGCATTTAGTTATTTGAAATTGGATAGGGAAGAGGGAAAAACCAAGATGGGGGCTGAGAGGGAGGGTAATGGGGACCAAGACATGTGAAAGGGTATCAATGTATGTGAATTAATGCACCTTCTATCTGGCAAATATCATATAACCCTTTTATTAATTACAATAAAATATTTAAAAAGCTTAAAAAAGAAAAAGAAAGCAATGGTAATCTAGAAAAGACTTCCAGGTTAAGAGTAGAGTTTGGGGTTTGGTGATAAGTTATTTGATATGAGTTTTGTAAATGATTCATTTAGGTCAAGTTGTAGATATACCTGCAGGGAAATGAAACTGGAGTTTAAAAGGGAAATCCATACAAGACATAATGCTTGGGACACCATTAAAGGAGACTCCTTTCTATTAAAAGCATAGATGTTCTACATTATCTGGTTATTGAAATCACTTCTCAATCCACTTTTTCCTAAAGAAAAGATCCCTTAACAATAGCAACAAATGTAACATTGAGAAACAAAGAAAATTCAAATGGCTAAAAATTAATACATCTTGTAATATTTTACATTAATTTATATGTAATTATATGATCCAACAATTGCTAAAACAATTAATGAAAATATAACACATTTTTCATGGTAGTTGGAAAAGAAGAATTAAATGTTGTCCCTGAAACTGACTACAATAGAATGAAGACAATGTTCACTGCCAGCTATGCCCATGAAATTAGAATAGCAAATGACAAAAATACATAGCAAGATGCTAGATAATTCATATTTTGACTTATTTATTTTGTAACTTTGTTGATTCTGCAGATTTCTTCTATGACAAACTGTCAATTTCAACTCTTGCATTAAGAGACATGTATTTTTCATGATGTTGTTTCACATGGCAATATGTTGGATATCGGCCCTTTCAAGTAATCAAACTGCACTGAATTGAGCCATAAACAAAAAAGCACCAATAATTTACTCTTACTGTAAGCTTTCTCCCCTGATGCATAGATATTTTTTGCAATCATTTGAAGAGTGTAATGCATTCTTGCCTTATGAAAGGAAAGTAAAAAGTATACTTACTCTTTGCAGTAAGTAAACAAAGGAAAAATGATCATGCAACATCATTCTGAATTACCTCAACAAAATGTATATTATACCAAAAGAATCTTGGTGATACACTCTACTTTTAGTGTTGGGAATAGCATCATTACTCGGCATGTTCAATACTGAAAAATTAATGGAATAAATTCATCAAGTATCAGTTTATGGCTATATAGCATTTGAAGAATTTTTCACAGAGTCCTTGGTTAAGGTTGTGATTTTCACACAAACACTTCTGTAGGTAAATGGGAAAAAAATTGTATTCAAGAATTACAAGGTACTTTTCTTAATATATAAGTACATTTCTATAATAAAAATAGAATTGAAGTCTGTCCAGTGGATATAAGAATACCTCCCTCCCCCTTTGACCCTCAGCGCCACTTCTGATTTTCTAGTGGTTAATTGGAGATAAGAGTCTCCTGGTCTTTAGTGCCTGGGCTGGCTTTGAACTGTGATCCTCAGATCTCAGCCTTCTGAGTATCTAGGATTACAGGAATGAGCCACTGTTTCTGTTCTTTTTTTTCAATAAGTAGTTTTCCTTGAAAATTTTGGAAGTGTCTAAGTGCAACTGTGTATTTCCCTTTAAAGAGATATACAGAGTTCCTATGGCAGGAAAATAAAGACTTTAATTAATTTGAAGTGATTGTGACATAGCTTTAATGAATCCCTCAAATCCATAAGGCTTCTTAAAAATCTAACCTTAATTCAAGACATAAGGATGTACATGATGAATGAAGTTAATTTTATTCATGTCACAATTATTATTGATAGGAAAATAAGGCAATAGTGACAGTCACAACCTATTAATTTTAATGGAAATGGTGGCTTATGTTATCATGACCCAGAGCAGAAGAATTTCCTGGTGGGAAATATATATATATATATATATATATGCACATATATACGCATATATATATCAGCATTTATTTTCAAATGCTCATTTATTATAAGCTATTTTAAATGTTAAATTTTAAAATTTTATGTTTATTTTTGGGGATTATAAAGAAATTTGGCAATCTCAAAGGAATTGAGAACAAAGTAAAACTCAAGTAAATTAAAAGTCTAGTGTTTACGGTATTCCCTGGTTTCCTGAATTTCTTTGTTTCTAGAGACAAAGATAATTTGTAAGAGGCAACATCCATTAGTATTGCATATTTTTGTGATTGCATATTTGTGGTTTTTCCATTAATTTTCTATTTTGAAAGCCTTTAGTGTCTCATTTGTTACTGTTTGTGGCCAGGTTGTTGATATTTTCCTGATTAATTTGTGAGGGATTCAGTCTGTTTGCTTAGAAAGCATTCATTAAAAATTGCAAAACATAAGATTGAACGAAAATTGGTTCTGAGCTTCTCTACCACTCAATTAAAATATCTGAAGAATGGTAAATAGCTTGTCTTGTTTTCTGTTCAATGCAGTGTCTTTTTTACATTTTTTAAAAATGTTATTGTTAAGGTAATATATAGAGGGGCTATAGTTACTAGATATTTTTTAATGGACAGATCTAGTATAACTTTTTTCTTTTCCTTTTGGAAAATTGAATAATTGTGATAAAAATAAACTGATACTCTAGCCTTTCGTGTGTCTGAACATCATGAAAGCTTCTAAAACTTGCAAGGGGACTTTCACATAGCTCAAAGTTAGCTTTTCAATCTATTCTGTGTTTCAGAAGATAGGAAACTGAAGTTGATTAGCATGTGATTGTACAAGCACTGAAATATTTACTTATACCTTTGACCATCAACTTGTTCCTTATGATGCTGTACAGCCAATTATCTAAAAACTTCAGAGCTTAACCAAGTTACTGGTACACATTTGTAATCCCAGTGAATTTAAAATGAGCTTGGCCTGGCCGGGAGTTTGGCCTAGTGGTTGAGTGCTTGCCTAGCATGCATGAAGACCCGGGTTTGATTCCTAGGTACCACATACATAGCAAAAAGCTGGAAGTGGTGCTGAGGCTCAAGTGGTAGAGCTCTAGCCTTGAGAAAGTCCAAGGACAGTGCTCAAGCCCTGAGCCCAAGCCCGGGACTGGCAAAAAACAAACAAACAAACAAAATGAGCTTGGCCTATAAAGTGAGATCCCTCTTTCCCTGTCTCAGAATAAAACAAATAAAATATTTGTAAAACTTTTAAATTCAAATTAAAGAATTTTAAAATGCTATCATAAGTTTCTGTAAGAATGGCTTATTTGGATTTTATGCCTTGTGGCAGCCCTCTTCAAGCAGCAATAGGGTGCAGCAGGACCTACTGTCAACTGAGACTGGCTTTATTCAGATTCCATTGACAAGCTCACTCTTGGGGCTACAGTGGGTCTCTTATCCTCAAAAATGTCAGACCCAGACCATTAGTTCTTTGGTGGCCATTGGCTAGATGTATCTTCAAGCCTTTGCCACACAAGACAATTCTGTGGAAAGCTTAATCCCTGGTATCCTGCATCATCAGATATGGAGATAAAAAGACCTCATTTTACATTTTGCATTGCTGCCTCAAACTTCTTGGAAAGAGATGTGATTACAGTAATCAGAAACTTATTGGCTATTACATAAACTGCCTACTAAAACGAAATGCAGAAAATAACATTATTTAATGAGTAAGAAGAAAATTTGAATATGAGAAATCATATAGTTCAAATATTTAACGGACCCAGAAACTGTCTAAAGATATACCAGATGTCCTTGGTAGTCTTTGATGCTATTATCTTTGACTAGTAAAATCTAGACTGAAATCCAGAGCAAACTTTATACTGATTCTCACACTTTTTCGTTAGATTTGATCCTTCTATCAGTATCCTTTCTAATGTGTTTGCTAGTGTGTTCTCTACTATAACTGGTACTTCTTTAATTTTTTTTTTTTTTTTTGCCAGTCCTGGGCTTGAGCTCAGGGCCTGAGCCCTGTCCTTGGACTTTCTCAAGGCTAGAGCTCTACCACTTGAGCCTCAGCACCATTTCCGGCTTTTTGTCTATGTATGTGGTACCAAGGAATCGAACCCGGGTCTTCATGCATGCTAGGCAAGCACTTTAACCACTAGGCCAAACTCCCGGCCCCACTTCTTTAATTTTATGACTATTTGTGAACTTTGAAGTTGAGTGCAGAGAAGACTAACTTTTCAACTTCTGGATAACATGTGATTATTCTCACCCACATACTATCTAAACAACATTTGATGATTCTCTTAGAGCAGATAGAAAAGCCATTCCCTAGGTGAATTATTGTTTTTTGTATTGAAATTCTATCTGCATGAAATAAAAACTAGAAAAATCTTCCATTGAAACTTTCCTATCATTTGTCAAGTTTAGCCCTAGACATACATTATAGTTCATCATTGTGTAAAATGTTAAATATGGCTCTAGAGAGTTTGGCTTTTATTCAGTCACAATTATTTTCATAAATAAATAAATATAATCTCTATTAAAATTACCAAAAGACATCTATATAAAAGAGAAAAAAACAAATGCTAATTTTAAGATTATTTTTCCTGCAAACTAAACATTCAAAAGCTACCTTTCAAATTCCCACTCTTGTTACCTATCACACAGGTAAAAGAAATCTGTTCTGAAATCTTAGTGAATTCTCAGGATTTTGCCTATCTTTGGGGTTCTGAGAGAATACAAAGATTCATTTTTTTGAAAAATCCATTTTTCCTTCTCTTTAGTATCTTATTTTATTAGGAAATGAATCACTTCTCTCCTATGTATCATTTTAAGCATAAAAAGTATCTATCCACTACTCAGACTCAGATTTCCTTATTTTATTCCATCCTTATTTTTTAGTTTCCTTTTTTTGCAGACAGAAAAACAAGAATGGAGAAAGTAATGAGCAATTTCACTGTGTTTCACTTTGCTGAAGTAGGGAGGTCTCACCTTCCAATCAGGACAAGAACCTAAGTGCAAACTACCCCATTTTCACTTGCTGCTACATTAACCACTCTGATGGCATCTAGCTTCTCCTGATGAGTGCTTAATTAGAACACACACGCATACACAAATACTTTCCCAAAGAAGACTTACTAGAAATATGAATTTTCTTTGTTTCCATTATTAGTACTTTAAAGAGCCCTATACTCTGCTGTTTACATTTGCGTTTAATAAACTTTAAAAGACAACTTAGTATTCATTTTAAATAAAGTTCACAAAGAAGTAATTTTCTCATGGTAACACATGATAAGTAGTATATACAGTCTTAACTAACTAATTGTAACAACTTTACAATTATAAATTTACCATTAAAACTTATGGGACCAATAGGCCAGAGATGAGCTTATGTTCCACTCAGTGTAGTAAGTTTCACGAATTTGAACTTAGTTTCTTTGGAGAACGCTATTAAGAAAAAAATCACTAACCAGTTCTTTACTTTCTAATACTTGAATTGGACTTATGAAAAACTTTACAGACTATCAGAGAACATATTTATCATAAGAATTCTGTTCATTTAATTGGTAAGATAATGAATAATAAAATATTTAACTATTAATAAAGTCAAATATTGCAAGTAGATTGAACTTTCACTTAGCCAAGTTAAACAATTTTGGATTTGACAATTTGGTTTTCAACATAAAAAAATGATAAATATCTGAGGAGACAGATATATTTAGTTTGATTTAAACATTATGAAATTCAGGCACATATTGATATATTACATAGTACTCCACTATAGGTACACTTTTTTTCTGTTTTCAAATTAAAAGTAAGTCTAAAATGAAATAATATTTATATTGAAAAAACTCCTGGCAGGGATGAGATCAGAAGTAGTCATTAAATGTCTGAATTATGGCTAATAATAAAGATTAAAAGAAATTACCACCAAGAACAGCTTTAGACATTTTATTTGAGTTCTTTTCTAAGAGACATGGGCTGTTCATTATCTCCATCTTCCATTGCTTTCATGGCTTATTTTCCTGTTCAGTTTCATATCTAGAAAGAATATTATAACACATCAGCTTCTTCTGGGAAGATTCCTTCTAGGTCCATAATTCCAAGATTTAGTTTCTCTTGCCTCAAATTGTTAAAGTTCAAATTTCTCCTTGCAACTTTATGCTTATACTTAGAGTCTAATACATAGCACCGAGTTCTTCTAAAAAAAATGAGAGCTTTGTTTCATTCTATTTGTCTAAAATAAACTTGTAGTTATTGGGTTAAGTAACTTTTTGTCCAAATAACTGGGAGTATAGCTTAGAGACAGAGCATATTTGAAGAATGTTCTTTAAACACACAATTAACTATTCTTTATTCAATAAGGAAATAATAGACAAATAGTGTGGTACTTGGGTTTAAAAAAATAAATAAAGTCACTTTATACTAGCATGCAGTAAAGCATATTCTACACTCTCATTTCAAATGAGCTGTAGCATATTTGTTTGTTAGATAATCAATTTCTTATATTAGTAGATTTCAATTTTACAGACATAAGTTCATAGTTATTGTGCAGTTCTACAGACTACAATATTCTCTAGAGCTGAGCACCAGAGGCTTATAGAGGAAAGTAGACAAAAGTAGTCTTGTGTCTAGTCCTCCTAAAAATGAACTAGCTCTATACCCTCAGGTTTTCCAGCTTTAGCCTTGCATTTACAAGGCTGTTGACAAGCAAAATGTCAGATTGAATATATGGTCGAATGATAGCCATGAGTAAGAAAGTGTACTAAGAGACTACAAGGCCAGAAGTTTAAGCTCCCAATACTAGCACTAAAGGAAAAACAAAACAACCACCACAAATTCTAAAACACAATGAGATACATCGTGACTTTTTTTCCATTTATATATTTTAATTATATGTAAATACAACATTGAATATATTAGCACTCAAGCATTTGGAAATCACTTGGACAGTTATTATCTGCATTTCATAAAATGATGTTTACTCAGTATCTTCATATAAATGGGTTTGCACTGCACATCAGTCTTTCAAAATATTTCTCATGTGCAATGTAGGCTTTGTGTCGCTGCTTTTTTGCTTTAGCAGTAGCAGAATGTTCTCACTCTAAATATAAAATGATAAAAAAAAGCAAGAAACAATATTTTCTTTAATTAGCTTCTTCCTTTGGGGGTTTTAGAAGAGAGGTTATGACTTGACAATGATCCTTCCCATCTGTTCCTGTTTGTTTGCTTTTTATTTTGACTTCCTTTTCTTGTCTTATCAAATATCACATGAATCATTAACATTTGTTTTCATCACTTTATTTCCTTTGCTTCATATGATTAAGATATTATGTTGAGAGAGGTTCAGAGCTACCATATTTTACATTAAGCTCATATTCTCTAAGTAAATATTAAACTTTCTGGATATATGATCTTATATCTTTGCCTTGTGCTGTGTCAATGTTTTCCCTCGTCTTTCTAGTAAGGAAGCATGTGCACGAACAACTGTTGTGTGAAAGTTGCAGCTTTCATTAAAGTACAGGTGTCCGGATTTAAGTTCTGAACAAATAGATGGCATCTTTAATGAAACTACTTCCCAACCAGAAATTTGATTTACTGAGCATTTTACTCAAAAGAAACATAAGTAAAAAATCCTTCCCATGTTTCGAAGGCAGTTCTACCATAAAAGTATATTGTATATCTTTTATATTTGGTGATACTTTTAAAGATCATACTCTTGTTAATGGCATGACATTATTTTCACACAATGATGAATTGGATGCTTCATATCACCCTGCTAAGCAACTTGAAATCCTTCCAATTAGTTTATACATTAACCCCTAATTTAAAAATAAGATTTATAATAGAATTCACACTAATCCCAATAAAGAATACACTAAAGGATACACTGATTCTGTCTGTGAGCTTTAGATATTATCAATGACTGCAGAAAATAACACTTCCAAATAAGTCTCCAAATTAAACTGACGTGAACACATACATAAAGGTTTTGACTCCTCATTTTTTTCTTTTCAATTACAATAAAAAATAAACATGTAGCTTCTATATGTCTAACTGGGTCAAATTTAATCATTTCAAGTATTATATTAAGATGTAAGATTGGCCAAAGAATAGATACCAGTGGTAGAACACTTTCCTAATCTTGAGACTAATACCCCATCATGGAAAAAGAAATATTAACATAAAAGGCAAGAGAAAACAAAACAAAATGTCATGATGAGATCATGTTTTACAAACACTTTAAAAATGTTTCTTCATTGTAGAATCTGTGGTTCTAAATCTGCATAACAATCTCACATGGCATATAAAGTTTCACACCTGTGAAAAACTATTCATTAGTTTAGATTCTTTCTTCTACAACAAATTATAGCTGTAAGAATCAAGTCACAATGAACTCAAAACTATCAGGAATTTGTAATTTAAATAGTTTCACTCAACCCCTACTCCCAACTGCTTTTAATTAGAACCGACTTTTTAATTAAGTACTCCCACAAACAAAAGTTGAGGTTGATGACTTTCCTGTCATATCAACCTCCCCTACAAAAGCAAATAATCACAGTGTCAGAGAAAGCTTTTTTTTTTTTTTTTCTGAAACTGGAATACAAGAATTCCAGCTTTGATTTTCAAGTCCTTCTGTTGAGTCTGTATAGACCCAAAGCAGAGTTACCCCTGGGATCCTAGCAAGCTTCAGGTCGATGTAGCAGTGAGTCAAAGTCAGAAACATTGCCTTTCCTCCTGACACACAGTTAGAGGGAAACTGCCATAATGGACACACTTGTGATATTCACACAACTATCACATTTCTGCAGCTCCTTTTGGTAGTTCTGTGAAATTACAAAAGGCACTTAATCTTTTTATGTCTATGTAATTTTATTTGGGAAAAACAATAAAAGGTAACTTTTCTTCTGTTAGTGGTTAGTACACTTAAACATTTATGAAGTATCCTGAACACAATAGGTCTCTTGCGGAATATAATATTGAGGGAAAATGAGAAGTTCTCTCTCCCACTCCCCAATCTAAGAAAAATTTAGCTTTCTCTAAAATTAGGATTGAATAAACTCTCAATATAATTATAGTCTCAACATAATTGAACTTATGGAAATATTGAAGGGTGATCTTAGCAGAGATATATTAATGAGGCAGCAAGCTTGCATACAATTATTAGTACTCTGACTCATCCATTACTTGCATTCTCTTACTATTATCTTTTGTTATCTATACATAGTTATACAAAGGAGTTATCATTTAACACAGCAGTTAATAATCTTTGTTGCCCTTCCACCATTCTCCATCCCTCCAAACTCAATCCCTCAGTTTTCTTAATTTTGTAGGGTATGCATCAAATCTTATGATTGTATTCTCCCTCCTTCCTCTCTTTATGTGTTAATCCTTCTCCTTCTTCTCACTTCCATTTTGTGTTTGGTTTTTTTTGAGTTCCTGATTCCCGATGTTTATTTTTTGAAATATGAGTTAGCTTTTCTCTTCTAAATTTATAATATTTCAGTTAATACACTTGGATGCCACATACAAATGTCTCCTTACAAATTTGCAAATTAATTCTAGATTTCACATGTAAGAGAAATCATACATGCTTTTTCTCTCTGGGTCTGACTTAGGAGGCTTAGATCTAAGGATCTCAGATCAAAGAACTGATACAGGAAAATTGTGAGACTGTTGTAGCCAATTAACTACCAGAAAACCAAAAGTGGAACTAGGGCTCAAAATGGTAGAGTGCTGGGGCCAGGAGTTTGGCTTAATGGGAGAGTGCTTGCCTAGTATGCACGAAGACCAGGGTTCAATTCCTCAGTACCACATACATAGAAAAACAAAAACCGGAAGTGGCTCTGTGGCTCAAGTGTTAGAGCTCTAGCATTGAGAAAGTCCAAGGATAGTGCTCAGGCCTTGAGCTCAAGTCCAGGACTGGAAAAAAAAAATGGTAGAGTGCTATCCTTGAGCTCAGGAACATTGCACAGGCCCTGAGTTCCTGCCCCATGACTGGCAAAAAAACCAAAACAACACAAAAAAAAAAACAAATGCATGTTATTTAATGGAGTAGGTACTATTAGAAAAAGACAGTTTTACAAAGTATTCATTTTAGCCAGGTGAGGTGGCTCACACCTGTAATCCTAGCTACTCAGGAGGCTGAGATCAGAGGATTGCAGTTCAAAGCCAGCCAGGGCACTAAAGACCATGAGACTCTTATCTCCAATTAACCACTAGAAAATGGGAAGTAGCACTGTGCCTCCTATGGTAGGGTGGTAGCCTTGAGCTGAAGAACTCAGGGACAATATCCAGGCAGAGAGTTCGAGCCCCATGAGCCAAAAAAAAAAAAAAAAGTCACTTTCAGGCAGATAAAAGTCAAGTAATCAAGTTTAGGAAAGATTGAACTTTTTGTTTTATTATACCAATATCAAGTTTAGGTTGATTGACAAAGTAAGTCATTGAAACTTAGCCAAGCTGAAATTATTAACAACTTCATTAGCATATAGGTGACAAAAGATATAGTTGGATATTTAATAGTACAGGTAGGTGGAATGAAGTGAAAAGAGAAATAAATCAGATCATATTGCACTCAGAAAGTATGCTAAATGATACATTATATCCATATTTATAAAGAAATTTTCATCTAAGATAATGATTTATTTTTAATATTTGTTTAACATTTTATTTAGAAAACCTATTTTATTTAAAATTGGCAATAAGTACTGGTAAAACTGTAGCATTTTTTAATATTAATTACAGACCACACTTAGAGATCCAAAAGAGGTAACGATTTTTTTTTGGTCTTCTCTCTAACTTAGATAGTTAATCACAGTCTGTGTACCTCTTGAAACAATTGTGCGAATTTAGAGTTCAGGACTTTTATATAATTTAAAATATTTTATAAAACTGTTTTTTTTTCCTGATCACTCTTCCCTCTAGTTTAGATAAGTTGAAATTTAGTTATAATTCACACAATGGAGAAGAGGAATTGGAACATACTGTATTGGGAATAGGCTTATGTTTTGTTTAAGGTTTTACATTGAAGTTAAAATTCCCCTTTTCTTATTTCTGCTTTTTTCAGTTTATTTGATTTGTTCAAGATTTGATTTCCTCCTCTTTTTTCAGATAATTATAGGGCTTTTTTTTCCACTAGGAAAGTGGAGTAATATGTTAACATCTTGACATATATTTGTTGGATTAGTCTCCTTTCTGGAAGGAAAAGCTATATAGTTCACTGATAGTGATGAAATAACTTAGTGACTTCCATCTAAGTAGTAACAAATGTGCACAAAAGTTACATTACATGGCATATTTAACAGCATTGCTGAGAAGTAAGGGGAGGGCTCAGTCTTTCCTGAGGCAGACACACCTGAGTGACTTCACAGAAAATTTGGTTCTGCAAGCTTGGAGGAAGTAATTGTCATTCCACAGTAATGAGCAAGTTTTGCATATCAGTAATACACACAGGCACACACACTCTGTTATCTATTTTCTGAGTGCTCTGGAACTGATATCAAAACAGCAAAAATATATTTATGAGAAATAAAAGTGCCATGTTCTTCCTGATCATATAAAGTCAATGTAATTATGAAATTAATTTTCAGGATATGGAAAACTGTTCCTTCCTAAGTTAGTGAAACTAAAAGGAAGACTACAAGTTTTATATCAAGCTTTGTATTTTTATTGCTACCTATGGTGTCCCCATATTGGCTATGCCATTAATTACCTTTATTCTTTCTTTTTAGATGGAAGACTGTATTTGAAGACTACTGTCATGTACTGAATCTATCCAGTTGAAGAAGTCAAGTTCTTAGAAAGAACTTCACAGTCAGACATTCATCATTGGAAAGTTCAGAAAAACTAAAGTCCTTTGAAGGAAACTTTCTCCATTTTGTGTAGTGACGTTCTTTAACATTTAAGTACTCTACAAAAAAGTTTCCTCCATTGATTTCACCTGTGATTCATACCAGAGACCTGTGAATGTTTGTAAATGTACAAGCATCAAACTTCTTACTGTTAATATCTGCAACTTTGCTGCTGGACACTTGTATACAGAGTTAAAGGCAGGTTTGGCTAAGACCTAGCCTTTTTTTTTTAATGGAATGAATCATTTCCATCTTCTGAAAATTCTGATTTGAGCACATTGACGGACTCTTATAGCAGTGGTTACCCAATTGTACAGAATTAAATCCCACAACCTCACCATGAACATTTGGAAACGAACTTGTAAGGGACATAGAGGATTACAAAAAGGAAAAAAAAGAGTTATAACTATTACATTCAGTTTTAAACTCCAAATTGTGGGTTTTCTTATGAAATTCTTTTTTTCAGATAGGTTCCAAAAGACCAACAAATGGATGGTAACAATTCAGTGAATTAAACATTTTGCTTGTCTGAAAAGAAGCATTGACTATTAGCCAAAAGGTTTCACTGATGGTCTCTTTTGCTTAAAAAATTAAAATATATATACATATATATCTAATTGTAACATGTTTTCATTCCAAACTGGTAGTGGTATATAGGATTAAAAATAATAATGTTGCTTCCTACAAACTGTTGGTCACATGTACAGTATATAAACATAAAACATACGAGGAAGGTATTATGTATGCAGTAGTATAGTGTAGGAAAATGACAATTTTAGAAAATATGTTTTTGTCACCCTGTTGGTCAGAAAGAAGTCTTTCTGGTTTTAAAGCATGCAGGCATGTAAATATTTGTCTGGAGTCACAGTATTAACAAATAAGATCTTAAGCTTCTGGTGACAATGAGAACTCTCTGTTAGCCACTTTTATTTGTATATCAATCCCAATTCAGTGCTGCAAACTGCACTGCTGAGAACGGGTTATGGCTGACAATCCCAACACCAGAAATATTTTTATATGTTAATGTCATATTATGTTAATGTTGCTAAAAAAAAAGAAGAAACAAAACTTAACAAGCCTGTGTTGTATCAGTCGAATACCAATGTAACCCTGAGTGATAAAGTTGAACTGTGCTGTGCCTCCCACCCCCACAGAGGGGAGGGTGGCTATGTGTTATTTTCACTGTCTTTTCGAAAGTTACAAGTATGTGTTTTCACTTTTGTGCAGATAACTGGAAGTAAAGCCGCAAATGATGCATATTATATGCTAGTTATGTTCTCTCTCTCTCTTTTTTAAATACATCTAGAGTTCCACCTTTAAGGACTGGTATAAATCAGTACTGATACTCTCCCTTCTCTGGGTTCCTGTCATCTTAAGCTTTTATGATTCTAACATTATTTATTACCATAAAATAACAAAATCGTAACGTCTAAGAAAACTAGATGAAAACGTTTTAAGATTGTACTGATTGGGTACTTGGTTAAGTAAAACAATAACATTATAGACACTCTGGCACTAAGCTTTTTACACATTTTAGGTCTTCCTTGACATGCCAGAATACGAATCTTTGATGTAACAAACTATTAAACAGTTTAGTCCATTGTTTGAATAAAATGAGCAGGTTATATGTATAATTCATATATTAGCTTGCTTCAAAAGGGAGAAATATTTTCCATTAAAACAGTGTTAGTAAATGCTTTGTAGAAATTTGGTTTTCTAAGTACACTTGGTCCATAATTTTCTTTCATTGTTAGAGCACAAGAGATTCTATTCCTAGTTCTGCACATTTGGTTTGTTTGGTTTCCCATATGCAGTCTTTAAAGGATTATAACACTTAAGATTGGATGGACTTGTGGCAAGCTGTGGAATCATACATTTTGAAACATTTTTTAAGAAGTCTACAACTCACACCTTGTCATAGAATCAGCCTTTGCTCTCCACCTGGCATAGAGTTACCTGTTCTGAGGTGTTAAATAATTTTGAAATTCATACTTTGAAGACCTTTGAGAATGCTTTTGTGTCTGGTTCAACATAAAAGGAAATTTTAGCAAGGATTAAAGAAAAAATGCTGTCAGCTGTATGTTAAGAGAGACTCTTTACTAACCTGTTGTAAATATTACAATTCACAAAATGTAATTGTAAGTCTGTAACTTAATCCTCCCCTCCCTTTTATTCTTTTAGTTAAACTAGTTGATTTAGAAATTTATGTTTTGGCATAAATAAGTAAAATTGTGCCCATTTTATGGTTTCTATGCTTTTGTAATCCTACAAATATTAATGTCTAGTTGTTCTATATTATAACCACATTTGCGCTCTATGCAAGCCCTTGGAATAGAACATACTCATCTTCATGTAGGACCTATGAAAATTGTCTATTTTTATCTATATATTTAAAGTTTTCTAAAAATGATAAAAGGTTATTACGAATTTTGTTGTACAAAATCTGTACAAAAATCTGTTTTTACATCATAATGCAAGAATTGGAAATTTTTCTATGGTAGCCTAGTTATTTGAGCCTGGTTTCAATGTGAGAACCACGTTTACTGTTATTGTATTTAATTTTCTTTTTCTTTTCAACAATCTCCTAATAAAAATGTCTGAAATCTCCCTGTGACTTTATTTATAGTTCATCTTTATTAAATTTTTGTGAAATGCAGAACATTGAAGGAATATTTACTTTCTAATGGGAGGCATCTAAAAACAACATAAGTCAGCTATTTGCAATGGGAAGGAAACAATGCTCAATGATTTTATTTAACATGCAACTGCTTCTATCTCTAATATGAATTACTCTGGTGAAAAACATCATAAAAGCCTACTCTGTAGTTATTGTTTAACAAGCAGATTTTCCATATTTTGTTTCTTGCCAGCTAAGCAAACTGCCCCCATATACATGATTTATTTATATACATTTCACAGTTTATGAAGCTGTTATTTGTACCTTTTTTCCTTTATATTCTTATATTCCCATGATTCTTATTTCACAAAGCTTTGTGCTGAATATTGTAAAGTAGACATGGTGATGGGACAAAATATATTATTCCCATATCTATAAGTGTGTAGATTTGTAACACTAACTTACCGGTTTGATTTTGCTTTTGATTCGATTATTGGGGACAATGTCATCAGTAACTTCAAATTAAATATACTTAAATATTATATAAACATTTTAATCAAATTAAAGTGCAACATTTGCAGAAATAGTAGGTTGCTATCTCTGTGAATATTTAGAATATTCTCATGAGAATGGAATATGGATTTTTTCTGTTTAAATGAGTTATTTCAATGAATTCTTGAAAAAACATATAAACTAATTATGAGACTTGTTTAATAAAAGCCTAAAATGTTTATGTGACCTTTACAAACACATTTTTGTCTTCTGTCATTATGTGTTTATATCAGTAAGGCTTGTGTTAGAACATCACAAAATATTACTGGAACTCAGGGATGATGTAGGCTTTCGCCCTTGCATTTTTTTTTTTTTGGTGGGTCATGTATCTTAAACTCAGCCTGGGCGTTGTCCCTGAGCATTTCAGTTCAAGGCTACCACCCTACCCTTGAGCCAAGCCTCACTTCCCATTTTGTAGAGGTTATTGGAGATGAGTCTCAGGTCCTTTTGTACCTGGGCTGGCCTTGAACCTTGATCCTATGATCTCAGCCTCCTGAGTAGCTAGGATTATAGGCATGAACCACCGTGCTCAGCTTCCCTTGCTTTCTTTAAAATTTGTGGTCTGCAAAGACATTTATAGCTGAAAGAAAGCATCCAACCAATATAAATTCTACTGAAATGCTAAAATACAGGCAGTGGGCATGTTAATAGAATTAAAACAATACTGTAAGTGGAAATGTAAAAAAATTAATTTTTTATGTATAAGTTTTATTTTATCCTAGTATGTGTGAGTAGGATGTAATAGACGAATAAGTCTCCATAAATCAAATTAAGCATATTTATTAATCAAGATTTTCTACTGTACAAAACACTGTGGTAGATGCTGTAATGACTGAAGTTGAAAATGTGTTTTGTTGTTGTTGTTTTTATGCCAAAAGACTTTATAATTTTGTCAGGGGCTGGGAGTTTGGCCTAGTGGTAGAGTAGTTACTTCGCATGAACAAAGACTGGTTCAATTTCTTGGTACCACATCCATAGAAAAAGCTGGAAGTGGTACTCTGACTCAAGTGGTAGAGCTCTAGCCTTAAGAAAGCCCAAGGACCATGCTCAGGCCCTGAGTTCAAGCTCCAGGACTGACAAAACAAACTTTGTCAGAATCTGGAATCTCAATTTCAAGAAGATTCTCTGGGCATCTTCTCTACAGTAGCCAAACTATTAAGAGAATCATAGTGTAGGCACATTTCCACTAGGTAGTAACTCTCTAATGACTCATTTTCAACTTTGACCTTCTTGTGGAAAGTGCAAGATGATGTGGGGGGGGGGGTCACAAAACTGAGTAGGAATTGCTACAAGGTAAATGTTTTACTCTCTATTTTAAATACTTATTCTTTTTATGTTATTTTTCTCATTTATTTGAGCCTTAGCATTTTTCTTAGCTATGATCAGGAACTTCCAAAAGGTAATATCTTGTTTAATCAGAGACAAAAATAATGCTATGTCAAGAGACTTAGGAACTATTTGGAATATGGACTAGAAATGTGCTATATTTAATGTTTATTTAGTTAGCTATAAAGTAAACATGACCTAAAGGGATTCAAACACACAGAATTAAATGCCAGATTTAGAGGTAATGAGTGACAGGCTGAGGGTTAACAACAACTTTGAGGTGTTGAAGGGAAGTGCTAGATTCATTAGGACCTCTCTGGTTATTGTAAGTAAAACAAAATCCTGCAGAGACAAGGGATATAAATGAGATACCAAAGTAGAAAGTCAGCCAGGGGTGGGTCCAGGGTACAGGAATCATCTTCTACCTTTACCTTTCTGTTTCACCAAGTGAGTCTGACTCTCTACTAATTAGGTATCGTAATATCCCAGCCATTTTGTCGTCCCGGAATCCCCAAGAAATTGAGTCACCAGCACTCAGTGAACAGATTTAGTAGTTACTAGCAAAGCTACTCTCCACCTTTGGCTGATAGCAGCCCCGACATAGTACTGGGGCTTGAACTTGGGGCTTAGGAAGTGTCTCTGAGATTTTTGTCTCAAGACCATCACCTACCACTTGAGCCATGACTATTCCCAGATTTGAAGCAGATAATTGGGAACAAGTACTTCCCAGACGTGTCTGGCTTTGAACCATGACCATCACATCTAATCCTCTGGAATAGCTAAGATTAGAGACATGAGCTATAAGCATCCAGGTTTTGTTTTTTTGTTTTTTTTTGTTTTTTGCCAGTCCTGGTCTTAAGCTTAGGGCCCGAGCACTGTCCTTGGATTTTCTCAAGGCTAGAACTCTACCACTTGAGCCTTAGCACCACTTACAGCTTTTTTTTTTTTTCTATGTATGTGGTACCAAGGAATCGAACCCGGATCTTTGTGCATGTTAGGCAAGCACTCTACCATTAGGCCAAACTCCCGGCCCGCATCCAGGTTTTTTAAAAAAACAAAACATATCAAAGAAATTTTCATCTCTAGTTGGGCCCATTACATCAGGATATTGAAATTATTCAAGGAATTCTAACAAGTATCTAAGTTTAAGGACCACCATATGGGAAAATAAGTATTATAGAATAAAACTATTGTGGCTTCTACTGGGTGGTAAGATATTTGTTTGTGAGGTGGTTTTGTGAGCTCCAAAGACACTAAAGAAATCATTTAGTGGTTCTACAAAGGAAATTGTCTTTCAAAGACACTTGTATACTTAATTTCAAATTCTAAATAAATTCTATCTAGACACAAATCACACCACACTTTTCTAAATAAAATTGTTGATACAACTTCCTCTAATCACACCTGACAGTAGATGGAAGTAAAATATGTAAAACATTGTTATGGTTTTCTCTGCTTGAATGTCCTTGATATTTTCCTCATTCCATATTATTTGGGTGGAATCTTCAATTTCTTTTCTTTTTCTCTTTTCTTTCTTTTTTTTTCTTTCCTTCTTTTTCTTTCTTTTTTGTGCTTTCCCAGAAGAGGCCCTAATTCCTCTTTGAGAGCTTCCCAGTCTAGAATGGCCCTTGAATGTATGTAGAGGAAATACTTAAAGCAATTACATTAAGGAGGTATATAAAATTAAGGTAGGTAGAGTTTTGACATACTTACATTGATAAAAAGGTTAATTAAAGTAAATAGATAGTGATAGTCTTTAAAATAAAATCTAATATGTAAAACAACTATTATAAATAAATGCTAGAGTATATACCCTCAAAACCATTGTAGATAAAAAAGAATAGAATAATACAATCAGATTAACTTCCAGATAAATAGTGAATATTTTTCATAATTGCTCCAGATCTTTAAACTAGCTTTTTGGTGGCTTCCAATCTTTTATCAGTTGCTTTGCTCTTTCATTAATGACAAGCTTTGTTTTGTACGGGTCAACAAATGAATTTAAGTTAGTTGCCCCATTCCAATAACATGCATCACTTTTCTATTTGGTGGTGCACCTGCTTTCAAATAGACTATTTCAAATAGTCTTTAGAAATAAGGAGTGAAATGTTTTCTCTTTTGTCATTAAAAATTCTATTGCCGGCTTCTACCACAGATGTGGAACCTGGCAGAAGATACTGGACATGGTTAATTTTTCCTTGCCAACTCACCTTGGTAAGCTCATAGAGAGAATTGGGCTCCCACTGAGTTAAGCTTTCCTATAAATCCACCAAAGCAAATTGATTGTGTTCATTGATTGATACATTTTTAAGAGCTAAAGAATTCTCAAACAGAGGAACTTGTAAAAGAATAATGCAAACACAAAGATATCCTATGAATATTTCATTTTGTTTCCTTCCTACTGGATAGCATGTGTGACAAGTACAGCATAGTATCACAACCAAGAAATGTACATTGACACAGTCTCCCAAACTTATTTCATTTAATTTGCTTCTTGTGGTTCTGAGGACCAAAACTGGTGCCTTGCACATGCTTGGCATGTATTCAACCACTGGACTATACCATCAGATTCTCATCTGTATCGCATACACTCATTATAAGGGACAGTGCTTAGTTCTAAGAATGGTATTACTGTCACCATAACTCCCACCATCACAGAAAAAATATGAAGCAGTCTATCACAAAGATTTATTGTGCTACATATTTTATAGAATAATATACAAGCAGTAAGAGATACTGGTACCTTATGCCTGCATTGCTAGCTACTCAGAAGACCCTAGAATTGTACTTTGATAAAAGCTAGAGTGGGAAAACCTGTAAGTCTTCATCTCCAAAAACTGCCAACAAAAATGCAGGTTAAAGGTATGGCTCAGGTAGTAGAGCTCCGCCAAAGAAACAAGCACAACAGCCAAAAGAACAATAAATAAATGGAGTCATAAAATTAGTCCTTTTGAGATGGACTCTTTAAATACAGAAAACTCCCATTGAGACTGTCATCAGTTAGTTACATTTTGAATATTTTTGCATAGACTAGAGATAATTTATATACCAACTTACATGTTGAAGGCCATTTGAGTTGATTTTGCTTTGTGATTATTATGAATAAACTTGTTAATGTGCGGCCACCCATGAAGAGTTTGGCCTAGTGGTAGAGTGCTTGCCTAGCATGCATGAAGATCTGGGTTTGATTCAACAGTACCACATACATAAAGAACCCAGAAGTTGTGCTGTGGCTCAAGTAGTAGAGCCCTAGCCTTGAGAAAAGCCCAAAACAAAACAAAACAAAAAACCTACTAGCTTCAGTCATATAAATAGTTTTACATGGATATAAGTTTTCACTTCTCTGTTCTCTCAAGGGTGCAGATGTTGAGATGTGGCCATCCAATGAGTATTTTTGTTAAAAGCCATTCTACTCTCTGCCCGACAAGACAGGCAGAAATACTCTACTTGTTGACAATGAGGAGAAAAAGGGAAACCTCACTCCAACTCTTTTTACCTGCTTTATTGCAGGCAGACTCTGGAGGCTCAACTTACAGTGATGAAAGGGGAGGAAATCAGGTCAGGACTACTTTGCATCATGTCCTTAAAACATATGTTTACCAGTAGCTGAGGATGGATTCTCAGCTCCATCCAACTATTAGAAAGAAGGAAGATGACCTCACCTGGCAATAGGTAATTGTATTGGAATCTGATTTCTTCTTCTGTAAGAGAAGATACAGGTTTTGAGGGTGATGGCACTCTCTTTCTCCACTTAGAACTCCTGGAACATAGCTGCTGATCCAGCTGGGAGGAGCAGTTTCTTTCCTCTGATGTTTGACTATTTATCATCTATCTATCCACTACTTATACCTTTCTCCACTTAGAACTTCTGGAACATAGATATTGATCCAGCTGGTAGGAGCAGTTTCTTTTCCTCTGATGTGTGACTATCTATCATCTATCTACCCACTACATATACATATATATGTATGTAACTTTATATATATATTTTCCTGTGTATATAAAATATATGTGTAATATACAATACAATGTCTCATGTATACATATATATAATGGCAATAAAAACATAGAAAATAAAAAAAATTATTTTACCTGCATTATTCTATCTCCCAGACTGCCACAAATCTCTGACTAGCAAATTTCCCTTATGAGTAAGTTAGAATGAGAATATATCTTCCCGGCTTTTCTCAGCACAGCCCTAAGAACCTGAATTGGTTTTTCCTCACGAAAGTCACTACGGAGGTTAGCAAGTTAGGATATCTTGAGGTGGCCAGGAAAAAAAGTGGATGTACAGGGAAGGAAGAATTTCACATGAGTTTGTATCACACTATTAGGGCCCAGTACAAGTTCTCAAATTATTTTCAATGGTTTTGGATATTAAAATATTGATAGAGGTAGTGAAATGGGGCATACCAACTGTAGTTTATGTTTTTCACCAAATGAGCAAAGATTTATAGGAGTTAGACATACTTGAAAGTTAGTGTAAATATTTGAAATTTAATTAAATGGAGATTCTCCTGAAACTTTGAATATTCCCCGTCACTGGTCTCTTGAATAGAATCCAGCAGACATTACATTTAAACTTCTAACCAAAACGTTTTCTTACAGAGTGTACATTAAAAGCTTTGAAAGTTCTTGAGTCTGAGCAAAGTATATTCCAGACTTGTTGGCACAGTATGGAACCTACACTCACATTATACTTAGCCAGATCTTTTTTTTTTATGATCTAGTTTCATTATCTTTATTATAATCAAAGAAAGAAACATCAAGCTCTTCCATATGAAGAGCAGGAAGAATCACTTTTCTTGTAAAATGGAATTACTACTGCTTTTTTTGTGTTTTAAAAACTGAAAATCTTGACAGCTGAATTCATTGTGTGTCCCTCCATATGTAAGTGTGGATACATGTAATAGTTTACTTTAATGATTCTTAAATTTCTTCTTGAAATCATGTGTTTCAATGAGAATGCTTATTTTTCCTGAACATTTTTTTTTTTTTTGCCAGTCGTAGGGCTTGACTTCAGGGCCTGAGTACTGTCTTTGGACTTTTCTCAAGACTTAGCAAGATCTTTAACTCTAATCTGATTGAACTTTTTTTTTTCCAGCTGGTCCATTTTATGCATTGCTCTGTGAGCAGTCATAGTTGTAGATAAGTCTGCCCTAGATGCATTATTTTCTTGGCTTTTGAATAGATGTAGATCGATATTAGAAAATATAGCTATTAAAAGTATGAATGTTGTTGTTCAGTTGTCATATGAAACAATGATTCATGCCTACATCTCTGCTGTGGAGTTCAGAGGAAAATAGTAATGCCAGGCAGTCTGGTCTGCACTCTAGGTAGCAGGTGGGCAGGAGCTTGTGATCAATCTACTTCGGCCTCCCAACTGGAAAGATTATAGATCCAAGTACACTCTAAAGTGAGTACATTTCTATCGGCCAGCCCAGAAGCAACACAATAGAAGCTTTGCAAATGAAAGTTGTACTGATATTAAATAGTATTCATTACAATGTTTTGTTTTCTTTGAAAATCTGCTGTTTCTTATAAGAAGAGAAAACTTCACATAGCTACTCAGTTTTAGTCATTTTATGGTTCATTGTGGAAACAGGTACAACAATAAATGTATTATTTTGGGGAAAATAGTTTTGCAGAAAAATCATTGTATAAAGTGAAGTTGGTTCCAAAATAATGTCAGTGCATTGACTGTGAGGAAATTGCAGATTGAGACAAAATAACTCTTCAACATAGTGAGGCCCCAAATTTATTTTTGGTTGAAATCTTTTGGGTTTTATTGGATTAAAAAGGCAGAAACTGAATTAGTTGGTTTTTTTTCAGTGAAAGGAACTTCTTTTGAGAGTATTTAGAAGTAAATTATTATCTTAAAAATAAACTGAATATATAGAAATTAATATTCAGCATGTTCATCAAGATACACTCTTTGTTTCAACTACTATGAGGGTGAGGAAGACAGGATTGGACAAACAAAAAAGGAGAGGTGGACTCCCACAGGAGTACCTCCTCTTTCCCCATGAGACCCAGGGAGACTGGCAGGTAAGGCAGGCTGAAATTCACACTTTCTCCTGGAGTTTACTTCATAACATGATAAACCAAACAGCTGAGTGTGTGAGTAAAGAAGGAAGACTAAGTTTGGCATGTCACAGCATCCATTAAAACTGGAAAATGAGGGATGCTTTTCCTAACTGAACAGCACAGACTTGGAACCCAAATCATTGTTCATAAAATCATAGCTCCAGGCATTGATAGGTTCACTTCTCATGCACTTAATGTTATGTGCATTGTTTTTCCCCATGTGAATTTTTTATTAGTTAACATAACTTGTGTACAATAATAGGCTCCAGCACTTTTTTGTACATTTGTGTAAAGTGCTTTAATCATCTACTTTGTTGTATTTTGGTTATATGCTCTCTCTAGATTTATTATTCCCACTGGTTCTCTCCCTGGCTATTTTAAACTTTCAATAATGCTTTCTAATCTTTCTAAGATATCACAGTGCTACTTCTGTGGGTCTCAAAGCTTTTCTATGATTCTACTGCCTGCTTCTTAACTCAGTCAAAAAGCTGACAGAATGTTACTACATCAGGCTCTTGTTATTCTCAAATACTATTATGAATTGGTCTATAGCAATGATTGCCTTCAAGTCTATGATGTAACCAAATTAATGTAATCACTGAGCAAACAGCATGGTGAGCTCTTTATAAGGAACTTCTCAAGACAAGATAAGTAATAAGATACTCATTGGAATCAATTTAAACTGAAACTCAATGGCTGGTCACTAGCTCACAATGAGATGCCTAAATGTGGAGATATTTATCCCCACAACTTACTGACTTATCAGGACTTCTCAAGTTTGCCTATTCACTAAAAATCTCATAGAAGACACATTAAAATAAACATAGCTGGAACTATATTCAGAGCTTCTAATTGTACTGGTTTGGTGTAGCACCTTGTCTTCTCATGTCTAATAAACAGTTGTGTTTATCCGGGTGTATGTAACAAAATCAATCTTGTTAGTTTCTGAAGAAAAGATGTTTAAAAGAGACAATCAGACCAGGAACTACTTGCTGGCTTCCACTTGCAATCCTAGTCACCCAGAAGGCTAAGATCTAAGGGTTTCAAAGTTAGCCTAGGCAGATGGCTAATCTTAAATTAACAACCAAAAAACTGAAAATAAAGTTGTAGAACTGTGGCTCAAATGGTAGAGTAGTGGCCTTGAGAAAATTAAAAAAATAAATAAATAAAAACACATCAGGGATAGCACTCAACTCAGATCAATCCCCAGGACTAGCACACACACACACACACACACACACACACACACACACACACACATATACACACACGTGCACGCATACACACACACATACACATACAAGCAGATGTTTATAAATATTAGGAAGATTAGTATAGTAGTTTCTAGACTGAACTTTCAGGAGTAAATCTCTAAGTAACATAAAACTATATCATCACCAAGGCTTCCTTGTTTGTCAAAACTAGAAAGTTAAGAAATTAGGCAGACACTGTCAAATTACCACCAAGCAAATGGGCGAGCACAGACCTCTCTTGCTGACAACTACAGAAGAAGCTAAAAGAAGAAGAAAAGATGGAAGGAGTTAAAAACTTATTTATTCATGGTTGATGGTGAGGTGTGGGACTTATTCCACCACTGTCCCCCCAGATCTGACCACTTTGCTAAATTCCATATGTACTACAAATGTGAAAGCCACAGAGGCAGTATGGCTGTTTCTTCTCTTCCCGAAAAACTCCCATAGGGAGATATACTTCAGGACTAAGGTTTTATTTGTAATTCAGAGTGAATGGAGCCTTGAAAAGTTGGCCTTTAAGGTCTAGGCTGTACTGAGTATACTAATCTAGTCCATCTGTTACATTTCTTAAGGCATCCTACAGACCACAAATGGAGAAAACAGTTCATCAGAAGAGAGCCAATTATGTTGGCAGACTCTAATAAAGAAAACAGGAATTAATATAATAGCCTTCTGGAAATCATTTTTAGGTTTTATCATATTGTTAAGTATATTCTAATTATTCTATGACTTTTTTGTTTTGTTTTATCAAGTGTAGAAAAAAAGAAACAGACACAGCCATAGTGTTGAACATTAGAGTCTCCCAATCTCTGACTGAAACATTTAAATTCAAACTAATGGATAATGTTTAATGTGCATTAAAATAATGGACTGATTACTTAATGAAATCATGCTTAATATGGCCCCAAGGTATATCATCCAGAATTGCTCTTCAGTGGCAGGTCTCCTGCCTTGTTGCTAAGGCTAATGAAAGAGAGAAAGAGCCTAGAGGAGAAAAATGGATGGAGCAGCAGTGCAGGTGGCAGCTGAGGCATCACTAAATGATTGCCTATCACTCAGGTACACATCTGCTCTTGGCTTCTCTAACTGTGCCCATTCTGACTGATGTCAAATTCTGTGAAATTAAGTTAAACTCAAATAGATATTTTTCCCTTTCAGTTATATGATAATTCAATCTATTCTGGAAAAATATCTATTGCACTAGAACATGTGTTTCTGTGATATGGATTAGTCCACAAAAATGTATAACTTTACTGATTTAAATTGTATGTTCTCCATTTTATTTTGTGATTGTTACAAGACAGCAATTTAGGGGGAGAGTTTTGATGAAGGAAAAGACAGCTTACATTGTAGGTGATTAGTTTAGTCATCCTCCCCTTATTTGACCTCTTCTACATTTATTACTTGTACAGGTCTGAGCACAAACTGTTGATGTTCAGAAGGGGATGATAATGTCCATTGAGATTTTTCATGTAACAAGAGTTCATTATATGGATAAATCCTCTTTGATTTGTTCTCTTTGCCTCCCCCTCCCTTTGCTCCTTCCTTCCTTCCTTCCTTCCTTCCTTCCTTCCTTCCTTCCTTCCTTCCTTCCTTCCTTCCTTCGTTACTGAACAGTTTAGAATTGACATTAATTTTTCAGTTACTTTTTATTTATGTTAGCAACTTGTATATGAAGTGTTTCTTGGTGACATTTCCATATATGTATACAATATTTCCCTCTAAATTCTTTTTGTAAGAAAAAGTGTCATCAGTGTGCTAAGACTATAGCTTTTGTAAAACATATTCACATTTGTCTTTTCTCCTTCCAAAGTATTCCATTTAAGAGAGCTAACTCTAAACCAAAATTTAGACATTGGTTTGTTAATTTTTTCTGATATATTTTAATAAATATGATATTCAACAGTATGAGTATTTTAATTTTAGAAATATTATTTTTATCTGAAAACTAAGGTCACCTGATCGTTACCCAAATGATCCTATTAAAAGATTAAAAACTTAATCTTGCAAGTTTTTACCCATTTCTCCTTAGGGTAAACTTCCATTAAAAATTTACATTCAAGGGCCAGGTGTTTGGCCTAGTGGTAGAGAGCTTGTCTAGCATGCACAAAGACCCGGGTTTGAGTCCTTGGTACCACATACATAGAAAAAAGCTGGAAGTGGTGCTGTGGTTCAAGAGGCAGTGCTCTAGCCTTGAGAAAACCCAAAGACCGTGGTAAATCCCTGAGTTCTAGCCTCAGGACTGGCAAAAAAAATTACATTTAAGCTGTCTCATGCCTGTAATCCTTGGTACTCGGGAGTCTGAGATCTGAGAATCGCAATTCAAAGCCAGTCCAGGCAAGAAAGTTCTTGAGACTCTGATTTCTAACAAACTATTCAGAAAAAGGTGCAAGTGCAACTGTGGCTCAAGTGGTAGTGTGTTAACCTTGAGCAAAAGAAGCTCAGGGACAGCACCCAGGCCCTGAGTTCGAGTCCCAGGACCAACACCAAAAAAATGTATTCAAAGACTATTTTATCATGTTATTTGTGGAACTTGGGGACCAGAAGACACAAATACACACATACATATATGAATATATCTGTCTTCTTTTGTAAATATTGTTAAATTATTGTATTGCCAAATAATCTTATGCACAAGTCAAATATATTCTCTATCTTGATCTCCTTATCAGTAAAACTGACATTAAAAAATAGCTCTGTCCTTGCTTTATTAGTGTTAGAAGTATTGAATGTATCAAACTCTAAGAAAATGCCTCCCATATTCAGTTCCCAGTAATTGTTAATTGTTAAAGTCCTTACATTTTATCATAACATTTAATATCACAAAGTATCCAAATATTACTAAAATGTTCATTAAACATTCACAACCCCCTGAGAATATATCCATAGAAACTAGGAGGCATAGGCAGCCAAATTTAAATTTTCCATTTAGACTTCTGTAATAATTCAAGGGTCTATGAGCTATACATACAGTTTTACATATAATACTTATTCTCAGATTTATTTCTGAAATTTGAAAATATGATTTCCTTTTCTGTATTACCACAGTTAAATATTTAGAAGTGTCTTCTATTGTCTTTCAAAGAGCACAATCAGAAAGCCTCTCAAATCCTGAGAATGTATACTTAAATATGCCAAACTTTTCATTACAAGAAATATAGCATTATGTTACTTTTCTGAGTGTTTGGAAAATTAGGACTGATCTGAGATTGGCCAAAGTACATATACAAAATACAGATTTGTGTTGATTCTTTTTACTTTCACTTATGTAAAAATTATATATCTCTTTAGAATCATTACATCTTATTGATTACTTTAAAAGCTCCAAATAGTTCACAGTCTCTAATGGATTCATTCCAAATAAAACTAATGTCAAATTATTCCACCCACACTTTTTCAAACTCTATTTTCTGCGAACCACAAGAAGCCGAAGGAATCAGATGCCGGATTACATGGGAAAGCAGATGTGCTGAACTCAGTGGAGACAACCCACAAGCTATTTGAGCCTCTCTTATAAGCAAAGAACCTATTGTAGCTGCATTCCTGAATGCCAATGACACTAGCTTTTCTGTCAAAGTCAAAAACTGTTTCCTATATGGAACTCTTGAATAACTGAAATTCAATTTTAAGGCTAAGGAGAACTGGAGACAAGACCAGAAAATGAGTTAGTTTTCTTCCTTACAGTCATAAGATATTAATAACTGATTAATTTTTACAAATTGTTTACTTTTTGTCAAGAAACAAAAGAACAGGCATTATGAGAAATTTAAGTAACATCTAGTAAACTTGCATCCTCATCTCAATTTAGTTAAAATCATTTGAATGTCACTAAATTGTAAAAATTGTCAAGATACTTTTTTGTGCTGTATTTAGTGTTTTTTTTTTTTAAGGAAAAATAGGTAGGAAATTTCAAATTAATTGGAAAAATCACTATCATAATACTTTTCTTCAGTTATAATTTACTTCTGCTGCTAATCATTTAATACCGGATTCAGAAATATTGGGCATGTTACTTATTCTCTAAGTAAAAAGAAAACATGAAGTTTACTATTGCACATTTATAGTCCTACCTACATTTGACATGAAATATATATATTTTTTATTCTTTGCAAATATTTTCAACAAGATCACTTTTGGTTTGAGAGTCAATTTTCCTAGAGGTATCAGGGCTTACTTACACACTAAAGTACACATGCTATTTTGCATCTATCTGGCACATTTAAACTAATTTGTTCTCTGAATTCTAAACACTTTTTCTTCAGAAAATTCAGTGTATTCATTCAAAAGGACAACCCAAGACTAAAGCACTGAGCAAGACAAATTCACTCGGTGATGAAAATAAGTTTTACCTTGTTACTGCTGACGGGAAATAACTTCCAATAGTTTTACATTTGTGCACTCTGCAGCAACAACAATATGACAGCAATGCTATTAATTGTATGAGAAGCTTAAATTTAGTAAATAATAGCAACTTTTATCTGATGTTTGGCCTATTCTGAATTGTTTTTTTTTCTTCTTATTTCTCTATAACACAGATGCTACTGATCACAATGAAATTGTCAAGGAAAGAAAATCCAATGGAGCTGATTAGCATAAGGGAAATCTACACTTGTGACCACAGACAAAACCTAGCTTTGCAGAACACAATGAATGTGATTGGCATATCTGTTTGACTCTCAGTTGGATGGGGGAATTCTTGTGGTCCATTCTTCCTTTAGAATTATAGTGTGAAATGAATGCAGAATGCTCCTTTTCTAACTCTTTGGATTTCTTCTTCTATTAGTCATCTTATAAAGCTTTTACAGCTAGCTTTAAGATTCTGGTTTTGTGATAAAGAAGCAAATGCTTAGTTTAGCTCATTTGCTTTCTACAAGAGAGAGAGAGAGAGAGAGAGAGAGAGAGAGAGAGAGAGAGAGAGAGAGAGAGAGAGAGAGAGAGAGAGAGAGAGAGAGAGAGAGGGAGAGAGAGAGGGAAGCGACAGAAAAATATACTTTGTAATTGCTTTAAAAATAACCAAAATGATGAAAACCAGTTTCACAAATTGAATTTGTGGATCAAACAGCTACCTCTTTTCTTAATCAGTGTAAGAAACATAAAGAAAGTAACATTTCCCCTGTTCTACAATAAGATTTAATTACACATCTCTGTGTTTCCTGATAGAAGATGTAAATTCTTTTTTATACAGGCTACATGATGAGGCACCACAGATGAAGTTATAACTGGGACTTAGTCTCAAATGACAGTAGCAGAACAAATGCCTCTCTGAAAAATCAGTTAAGTTACTAGAGTAAGTTATTAATAGTCACTGAACACTTCCAAGTAATTTTTAAGTGATTTCAGGTGTTATGAGCAATTCTAGTATTCTCAATAAATGGATGACAGAAGAATAAATATCACTTTTCAAATTTTTTATTGTAATGCATAGAGGGGTTGCAGTTACATTATCAGATATTAGGTGCATTACAACTCACACATTGATGCCCCTTCTAATGTTTTTGTCCCCATTTCCCTCCCCCTAACCCTACCCAGTCATCTTGATTCCCCCATTCCCTTTCCTATTTCAAATAATCAAATAAATGTATATACAATATACCAGGTAACAAAGTCAGATACAGTAACAATATGAGATTTACCAAAGGGCAACAAAAGAGAACAATAACATAGTACATTAAGAACAACAATCACACAAGTTAAACCTCTTGTTTCCATATCCTGGAGATCCTTTCATTTAGCCTCATCCTATATGACCTTATGTATCTAGATTTTGAGCTATTGTAATCCTCTGCTAGGAAAGTCCTAGATGTGTACTAATTATTACAAACGAGGGAAACTATTGAGCCTATGTTCTTTGGATCTGACTTACTTCACTTAATATTTTTTCCAAGACATTGCATTTCCTTACAAATGGGACAATGTCATTCTTTCTGATGGAAACATAGAATTCCATTGTGTATAAATACCACATTTTCTTGATCCAATCATCTACTGAGCGGTATCTTGGTTGGTTTCATAAATTTGCTATATAATGCTGCAATGAACATCGTTGTGGTAGTGGCTTTAGTATGTCCTTGTTTCTGGACAATTGGATGAATACCAAGGAATCAAATTGCTGGATCATAGGGGAACTCTATTTTTAGTCTTTGGAGGAATCTTCATACTGCTTTCCATAATGCTTGAATGAGTTTACACTCACACAAACAGTTTAGCAGTGATCCCTCCTGGGCACATCCCCTCCAGCATCTGTTATTAGATTTCTTGATCTTGGACCATTATAACTGGAATGGGGTAGAATCTCAAAGTTGTTTTGATTTGCAGTTCTTATAAGGCCAGAGATGTCAAGCATTTCTTCATGTGTCTATAGGCCATTCTTATTTCCTCTTCAGAGAGGTCTCTCTCTAAGACTTTGGCCCACCTTTTAACAGGATGGTTGTTTCTTCAAAAATTTGTTTTGGAGAGATTTAATTTTTTTAGCTGTAGATATATTTTTGATATGAGACCTTGTCCGTTGTATGGTCATCATCAAGAAATCTAATGAAAAGAAATACTGGCAGGGATATGGAAACAAGAGCTTTATCTTGTGTGATTGATATTCTTAATGTACTATGTTATTTCTCTTCTCTTTTTTTTGCACTTATGGTTAATCTCATGTCATTACTGTATCTTACTTTGTTACCTTGTATATATATTTATTTGTTCATTTGAAATACGAAAGGGAAGGGGGAAAAACAAGATGATTGGGAGGGGATGGGAGGAGGAAAATGGGGGAAAAAAAACATGAGAAGGGGAATCAATGTGTGAGTAGTAATGCACCTACGACCTGACAAATCTAACTCAATACATTATTCTGACAATTAAAAAAATAAATATTGGCAGGGAACTCCCCAAAAGGGAACACCACTACACTTCTGTTGAGTGGGAGAGCAAACTTGTTCAGCCACACTGGAATTCTATATGGAGGTTCCTCAAAGGCTCCCCTATGACCCAGCAATCCCATTCCTGGGCGTTTAATCAAATGGCTACAAAACAAGGCCAGACTAAAGCTACCAGCTCACCCATGTTCACTGCAGTATTATTTACTATAGCTAAGATATATAACTAACACAGAACTAACCCTTATGTCCCTCAGTAGATGAATGGCTCAAGATGTGGTATAAACAGTGAAGTTCCATGCTTCCATCATAAAGACCTAGAAAAGTTACATTAAGTGAAGAAGGTCAGGCCCAAAGAAAAGTAGGTTTGTGGTTGGGGGGTCCCCCTTTCCCTGACTCCTTTCCAGTACACCCTAGAAGTTCCCTGCCTCTGTAGCCCAGATCAACTGGTATGCCTAGAGGCAGTAGTAAGTCCCCCAGACCGAGGTCATTTCCCCATCTTCTGAGGTCATCTCTGCTTCTACTTTACCCACTCCTCCTCCCGGTATGTCATCTCCCTCTTCCCACCATAAGCCCTCTTCCCCCACCTGACTCCATTTGGTGCAGCTGGAGGCTTGATTTCTCCCTTTCACAATAAACCCACTTCTTTTTAACTATGTGGGAGTTGTGTTTTGGCAACCCTTACCATAGGCTTTGTGATTTCTCTCATTTGTAATAACTAGAATATGTCTATGATATTCTTAGCATGGCATCATGCCCAATTGCTAAGTACATAGGGCCATATATAATGAAGTGTACCAACATAATCTCCAAGATATGGAAGCAGGAGGTTCTTATTATATCCTATATGTCTTTCTTTCTTTCTTCCTTCCTTTCTTTCTTTCTTTCTTTCTTTCTTTCTTTCTTTCTTTCTTTCTTTCTTTCTTTCTTTCTTTCTCTTTCTTTCTTTCCTTCTTTCTTTCTTTCCTTCTTTCTTTCTTCCTGTTTTAGCTTTCTGTATGTTTTTGTCTTGTATATAAGTTTATTGAATCTGTGCACGGGAAAGGGAATCACAGAAAAAGCAGGATAAAAGATGATCTAATGCAATAATGATACTTGATGCATTGGTGGAAATGAACTTTATAACTTGGTGGGGAGGGGTGTAGGGAGTAGTAAGTGGGACAAAATGAGGTAATGGGTAACAATGTTTAAAAAGAAACATACTCATTACCTTACTTATGTAGCACCCCATTTACCACCTTTACCATAAAGATGGAGGAAGAGGACGAGGAGGGGGAGGAGGAGGAGGGGGACGAAGAGGAGGAGGAGGGGGACGAGGAGGAGGAGGAGGGGGAGGAGGAGGAGGAGAAAGCATTAGTCTTCTATTTTTTAAGGAAGAAATGTTATTTTTATTTTATTTATTCTTTCTTTTTATTATTTTATTGTTGGTGTGATGGATAGAGGGGTTACAGTTACATTCATCTGGTAATAGGTACTTCTTGAACTTTGTTACCCCTTCCCAAGTTTATCTCCCACTCTCCCCTCACCCCATACCACTCATCCTGCTTTTCCTGTACCCTCCCTTTTTCAAATAAACAAATAAATGTGTACATACAATATACCAGGTACCAAAGTCAGATACAGTAGCAAAATGAGATAAATCATAAGGGGAAAAAGAGAAAATAAATAATTTCATGTAGAACATTAAGAATAACAATCACAAACATAAACCTCTTGCTTCCATTAGTTTTTTCTAGATCACTCTTGGTTAACTCTTTTCAACTGTACTCTTATCACTCTGCCTTCAGCGATTTAACTACTATAACTTGCACAATTTTTTACTTCAGTTCGATGACTAGTGTTTCTATCTTCCCTTTTCCTTCCTTTCACCTTCACTTCTTTTCTTATTTCTTCTCTTCTTTCCTTTCTTCCCTTGCTTCTGCTTAGAAACTCTCTGTAAGGGACTGAGCTCAGACAAAGCACTCACGTCACATTCTTGTTTACCATCCCTCAGGGGATCTTTATGACTCATCCATTAATATACAAGCACTTGAAAACAATTGTTTTATTTCTTTTGTACTGGTGTTTCAGGTGGTAGAAACATCCAGTCCTTATTAATCCATCCTAACTGAAGGTAGAAATCATCTCTGCTTCTTTCTATACCTCCATAAAATAAAATTAATAAAACAATACAGCTTCAAAGATAAAACAAATCAAGGAGAGAATAATATTTCAAAGGAATGTTGAGAAAATTAGAATTTGTACAGATGATGTACTGCCTCTTGACTTGTGTGAAAAAAATTCAAATCCTATGTTTACATTGAAAGTGCCCATTCAGAATCCCCCACAAATAAATAAATATAAAAAATACAGAAACCCAGAATGTCTCAGGAACTCTGAGGATTAAATAAAAATAATCCAAACATTTTATTGCAAGACAAATCTCTAGTTTAAACAAAGGAGGTAATGGTAGTTGAACATACCATCACATCAAACGTTGAGAAAACTTCTAAGAACTTAGTTAATTCTCATGCATCATCTCTGAGCCTTTGCTAGAATCAAGAGGAAAAGGTATAGCATCCAGATTAGATGCTTTGGAGAAGTATTTTGATCATGAGTTCCCTGAAAATAATGGACTAATCCATCCATCAGTTGTCTCATAATTGAACAGTCCATTAGGGAGGAAGATAAATTATGGAGAGCGAGCCCTGACTCCAAAAAAATGACTGGATGGATGCATATCTTTCAAGGCTAGACCATATGCACTGTCTTTTCCTCAGAATCTGTCTCAAGTGGGTACCACTATATCCATAAGATATAGTGTTTCTGTAAGCCATCCCTCTGCACATATTTCTTAATTTCCAATTTACTTTTACTGTTCAGATATCAATTAATCTGACTTGAGTCAACTGGCATGGACAAAAGGAATAAAGAAAATTTTTTTGCTCTCATTCCTTATTTTATACATACCCCAAAGGTTTTCTTTAGGTAGAATAATAACACTCCATCATCATCTATCCAAAATCTTTTTTGGTTTCCTTTCTTCTCTTTTAGTCCTCTATCTGATGTTTCTTCTTCATGGTTACATTAGGATTAAAACACTGTAAATATGAGCCAAAATACATGTTCTTTCCTTCAAGTCTTAAGCATTTTGTCACAACAATAAAAAAGTGAATTATACAGAAGAGAATAATAAAGATGAAAGTTATGCAGAAAAAATGCAACAAAGCATCAAGAAAACTAAAACTTTCCTTTTGAACGTATAAAAATTGGAAAAACATTTATCTAGACTAACAAAAAATGAACAAAGGAAATATCAACAATAAAGAAATTAAGCATTACACAGAAATACAAAGAATCTGATGACTATTATGAATAACGATATGGGAAAACATTTGATAGCCTAAATAAAATCCTAGACACATGAAAATACAAAACACTGAATCATAATAGTATTGAAAAATCACAAATGATCAATGATAAATTTAGGAGACATTCTCAAACAGGCATATATAGGCTACGTGACTACTACTGACTTGCAGGCCAAAGAATAGGTAAGTAAGATAAAAGTATATCAATAGCAATAATGCATTCAATACTAAACTCTCTATAGTTTTCTCAAAAAATGAACCTTTCATATAAAGCACAATTTGGAAAAATAAGATAACTCTATAAATAAAAAATTAAGTCCAGTAGAGCTAGATTTAAATTGTTCTTCAATGCATGTGCTAGATCAAAGGCGACACTGTAATTCTCAGTCCTCTCATGTTGTTTCTAGACTTTTTTCTCCTTCCCAAATTAAACAGATAAACTCCTCCTAACCCGAAGAAATCTTAATTTTTTCACATTTTTCTTTATAATTCATTTTTTATCACTTAAATTTTATGTAGGAAAGACTACTTGCCTAGATTTACAAAAATTGCCTTGCTAGATTCATGATTTTATTTTCAGATAGTTAGGTGATAATATGTTTTTGGAATCAAAATGATCTCTTGGAAGCCAAATAACCCAAGTAATTCATCATTATGCATATAATTCTCTATTTTCAATTATCCATGCCACTGGTTTGCTACTTTAGCATGACTAATAAAAAGTTATTATTGTTGTTGTTTCTTATTCTTTCTCTATTGAATTACAACTATGAACAATTCAAAAGGAAAATGAACTGTTCACACTATTTCTAACTACAACTGTCGTTGATTTAGTTGAAGCTGATAATACAGAATTACCACACTTTGGTTAATATTTTAGCATTTAATATGCATGGTACTTTTTTTCAGGGTTTGAAACACACCTCTTAAACATCATTGATACTTTGTATCTCATTAACAGAATCATCTTCTGTGGATAATTGCTTTATATGCCTGCTTACTCCATGTGACAGATATTGCTTATTTGTCAGCAAGCTGCCATTCCACTCCTCATTTTCTGCTTATCAAAACTATATTAAATATGTGGTGGGCAGAAATTGCTTAGTTCTATTAAAGAGAAGATTCTGTCTTGGTTCCATTCTTATATTTAGATATATAGTCTAAGATAAGCATCTGTAAAGTTCTGGTCACACAAACACAAAAATTCATTTGGCTCATTAGAGCATAGCTAGTTGTGAAAAACAAACATTTCTTTAGATCCTTGTTTATTTTTTGTTTTGATGGGTCGAGGTAGAGGTTCAATAACAGTGTCATGACCAGAGGGCAGTGGTCATTTGATGAAGAAAGACCAGGAACATTTGAAAATATCCACACCATTAATTAGTCATATTAATGATCTGTTGAGCCATACCTGGTTTGTTTGTAATGTGTTCAGCAAGTAATCATATGTTTGAGACATTTCCATTTTGTTGTGGTTATTAGCTGTTGGGAGTCCTCTTTATAAATACTGATATTTCTTTAATCCAATTATGTTTTTCTTTATCAGTTCCAGAAAGTTTCATTTTAAAAGGTTCTTGCCAGATGCTGGTGACTCATGTCAGTAATCTCAGATACTGAGGAGGCTGAGATATAGAGAATTAAACTTTGAAGCTACCCCAGGCATAAAAGTCTGTGAAACTCCCATCCCTACAATAAGCAGTAAACTACCAGGCTAGAGACATAGCTTAAGTGGTAAAGTGTCAGCTCCTCCATTTGCTTGTGAGTCAAGTAAGTTGAACTCTAGTCTCAACATAAATAAACAAATATTTTCTTTACTCTATGCATGGATTTAATCAGAATATTTTATCTTGAACTATGTAATTATCACATTTGGGTTTAGTTTTCTCTCAGTTCTATTGTCAATCTTGTCCAAATACTGGACAAACACAAGATTAAATACATGTTTTACCAAAGATGCTATCTCAACTACATCCTGCCTACAAATTTCATGTCCAGGTACCATGACTATGCTAACACCATTTCTGGAGTCTTCGTCTAGATTGTGCTTCACTAATACAGCACAATGGTGAAGAACATAGGGTAGTTTGTAACTGATACTATACAAGTGATTAGTTTTGTGAAGTATACCAGTTGGCTAATTTTGAGGATTGTTGTCTTATGTGTCAAATGGAGATGAAGCAAATGTGAAGAAGCAATAAGGACATGCTTTGCTCAAGTTTAGTGGTGCATCCACATAACACTGAGGTGGACAGTCTTTTAGAGTTGAGTATAAAATGCTCAGATTAGTAACTCCTTCAATGTCCCTTAGCAAAAGAATAAATGCTTATTCTTTTTATTTGAGTTTTACTCTTTTTAATTTTCTTCTTTGCATTATCATTTCTATAATTTCACACTTCTAAGTTTATCAATTGTAAATCATTCATTTTCTTAAAGAAATTGGTGAATGCAACCTCACTTGCACTTTCATCCCTATTTACTCTTTCCCTTGGATGTGGAGGAAGATTAATTCTATGACAGAACTGGACATTTTATGGGAAAAATGTGAAGAAAGAGAAGATAGGAAACCATATTTACATTGCATGCTTGTAAAAGCAACTCTTAACCAGGTGCAATGGCTCACACCTATAATCCTAGCTACTCAGGAGGCTGAGATCTGAGGATCAAGGTTCAAAGCCAGCCTGGACACAAAAGGACCTGAAACTCTTATCTCAGCTTAACCTCTAGAAAATGGGAAGTGGGGCTTGGTTCAAGGGTAGGGCAGAAGCCTTGAGCTGAAGAGCTCAGGGACAGTGCCCAGGCAGAGTTCAAGCCCCATAATGCACAAAAGAAAAAAGAAAAAAAAGCAACTCTTAATTGGACAATAGAGCAGTGAATTTTGTGATTCTGAAAGTCAGAAATGCTATGGTTAAGTTCAGTTTGTCCTAGATTCTTTCAGTGACTCTTTGAGAAATTATTTAATACCAAGTAGCATGTAAAAAGAAAGAGAATAATCCAACCTGTTCTTTCTGAAAGATGGTAAAGAATAAGAATTGTAGGGTCATTTTCCCCTTTGCACCCAAATTTTATTATTTTACATCTGGTACTTTGAGAACTAGTAGGAGGCCAGAATAAATCATTGTTGCACTATCATTAGCATAATGCCCAAGTGTAGATTTATCAGCAGACTTTCAGTTTGATAAACTGTTAGCATGTAAATATTTCCTTGAAGAAATTCCAGTCCAGCTGCTTTTGTTTACAAATCTATCAATGGCTAAAGCCATAGAGTGCATTTTGCATGTTTTTGAATTATAATTACATGTCTAATTGTGAATTCATTATAAAAGAAGAAGACATAACTACACAATAAATATTTCTCCATTTCTGGATTCATGCCATATCCATGAGCTGTAAAATTTGTCTCACATGCTATAACCTTACAGTTGTATATTTATATGCACAAGTAGTTCAGTAGACTATAATAAAAATTTGCTTGATTCTTAAGAACACCGCTAGTCTTTTGTTTTACTTTATTCTCTACCCTGTGCAGTCATTCCAAGACTTCCATTAAGATAACATTTTGATATGCCAGTCACACTAATATCTAAACTCTTCCCAATGTCGTCATTATGAACAATCCTATTGACTGTTTATCTTGTTGTGCCCCTTTTCCTTCATGAACCACAAAAACCAAATACATAAATTCATAACTTAAGATGAGGCCAAGTATTTGCTAGTCATCATTTGTGACTTTACCAACAATGCAATATATTACTGAAGAGAAGAGATTAATATTTAAACAATGGGTAAAAAACTTTACCCATTGCTTTTGCAATAAAACAGACATATAGTAGATCAGTCTCACTAAATGGCTTGAGAAAGTGTGTGTGTGTGTGTGTGTGTGTGTGTGTGTGTGTGTGTGTGTGTTTGTTCATGTTTGTCAAGGGGGAAAGGATGAAAGAACCAATGCTAAGTAAGTATTGCTCCGAAGTACTGCTTCCAACGTTATCCCTGAGTACTAAGAAAGGCATTGCAAGGAGAAATTGGAGAAGGCATTATAATATAAGGTCAAAGGTAGAACATTTTATCTCAGAAAAGAAGCTTTGATAGCTCTCTATTTGAAAGTTTCACCCAGAGGGACTTTACTGAGGATTCAAACAGTCTACAGAAACTCATTCGCAAAACCTTTCCCTCTAAATATCAAGATACAGAAACTCCAGCATGGACTAACTGCCTTATACATATTTGTAGAACAATACAGCCATGTTGAAGATCACAATAGGTTTTCCTGTGACAGCAGTGAATAAAGATACACATGATGGACACTCTGGAATGCAGGCAGAGCTTTTCTCTCTTGTTTTAAGTGTTGCAGATCCTGGGTGACAATCAGGCATCTTCTCAGCATCATAAAAATAGCAACACAATGGCAAAAATACTTGCATGAACTCACATAGCATAGTTTACTTGGGACTTCAAGAAACACATTTAGACCCTCATGTAACTCTTAAACATCCCTTTGGGGATAGTTATTATTCTCATTTTAAAGAGAAGAAAACTTTTTTTTAACTCTCTTTAAGTCTTTGGCCCATCTATTTTTTTCTTCATATATTTTTTATTGTAATTAATAGAAGGGTTACATTATATTCACCAGATAGAAGGTGCATTACTTCACATACGTTGATACCATTTCTTATGTCTTGGTCCCCATTTCCCTCCCCCTACCTCTGCCAATCATCTTGTTTTTCCCCCTTCCCTATCCTACTTCCAATAAACAAATACACATATATACAATATATCAGATAACAAGGTGAAATACTATAACAATATGAGATAACCAAGGGAGAGCAAAAGAGATGAGAGATAACATAGCACATTAAGGACAACAATCACTCATTACATGGCTTTTGTTTCTATATCCTGGAGGTCCTTTCATTTAGCATCATTCTATATAGCCTTATGTATCTAGGTTTTGTTCTATTGTAAATCTCTGCTAGGAGAGCCCAAGGTTTCTACTGATTATGACAAATGAGGGAAACCATTGAGCCTATGTTCCTTTGAGTCTGGCTTACTTCATTTCATATGAATTTTTCTAAGTCTTTCCATTTCCTTAAAAATGGGGCAATGTCGTTCTTTCTGACAGCAGCATAGAATTCCATTGTATATAAATACCACATCTTGTTGATCCACTCATCAACTGAGGGCCATCTGGGTAGGTTCCATGTCTTTGCTATGGTAAATAGTGTTGCAATGAACATCATTGTGCCAGTGGATTTAGTATGTCCTTGTTTCTGGACGATTGGGTAAGTGCCAAGTAGTGAAATTGCTGGATCATAGGGGAGCTCTATATTTAGTCTTTTGAAGAATTGCCATACTGCTTTCCATAATGTTTGAATGAGTTTACACTCCCTCTAGTGTAGTAGTGATCCCTACTGGACACATCCCCACCAGCATCTGTTGTTACCAGATTTCTTGACCATGGCCATTCTAACTGGAGTGCGGTGGAATCTTAGAGTTGTTTTGATCTCTTATGGCCAGAGATGTCAAGCATTTCTGTATGTGTCTATAGGCCATTCTTATTTAGAGAAGAAAACTTTTTTTTCTGTCTTTGTAAATTGATTTACTGTCTCAATTGTTTTTACCATTTAACAAAGCAGTTTATGAACACAATGCATGCATCTTGATCAATGTTACACCCTTTCAACATTCTCACCCATCTCTTCTCTACATACCTCTTCCCCCACTTCTTAATTTTGTAGGACATACATTGAATTCTTTACTACATTCTCTTCCTCTTCTCCTCTTCATTCATCAACTCTTTGCCCCTTAACCCGCACCCCCCACACCCTACCCCTTTCAAGTACTTGTTTCCTGGTGCCTATTTTGTTGAATTTTGTAAGTCTCAATTTTTTTCATAGATTACTAAGGCTTTTCTGTGTCCCTGAAAGTAATGGTGGTTTGTCTCTCCTTCTTCAGTACCTGTGCATTCGGTGGTCTGTTTGCTTGTGTTGTAATGGCGAGATGTCTGTTGCCATGTGAAAGTGGCAACAACAGCATCTATCATAGTTCTCAGAGCTCTACCTCTGTGTTGCTGGCTTAACACTTTTGAATTAAGATGATCTAGAATGAGTTGCCCAGTGCCATATTTCATTATATGGATGCAGCATAGATTGTATGTTGACTCATTTGATAAATAAGTAGTAGATCTGAGCTGAACTCAACCCACTGCTTTAAGTTAGTTTTCCGACTTAACTTTCTTCTGAAACATGTGCGGTATATGTGCTAATAACCTGCTTGCTTTTATCTTGTTAGTCTTACTTTCTTGAAAGAACTAATCTCTTGGTTAAGAAGGTTAAGAGGAGGAAAGTCATGTCTCTTCCTCTTCATGGCATAACAGAGATAGAAATGTCCTGTCTTTAGTACACTGACCATGTGGAAGCCATGGTACATGAAGGGAAATAGGTGGGGAAGAAGTAAATAAGATCACTTCAGTAATAGCAGTAAGGAAAAGTGCCAAAAGTGGAGTGACTCGAGTCACCTGGCTCCCAGGTGTTTAAGGAGGGGTTCTCCATATATCTGATGAGGCAGATCTGCCAAATAAAGACTGACTTAGAGAAGAAAACTTTTGAAGTATTATTTTTTTTTTTTCTGACAGGAGAACTCAAGTAGCTGTGGTGATGTCTGAACCAAGTCTGGTGCTGTTTAAAATTTCCATCCCTGTATTTCAGTCTTTTTTTATGTGTCAGACAATTCCTTGTTTATTTAAAGTGATAAACTAATCTTAGGATTGTATGCAAAATGTATTTTGGCTCTAACTACAGAAGGGGCTAAATAGGAACCTAAGTTGCTATAAATCATTAAGCATAAAGATTAGAACTTAAACGTTCTGAAGGCCTCAATCTTAATAAAGACTAGATATAGCATATTAACATTAGATTAATTTTAAGGGTGTTTTTCCACAGATGACATTGCAATGTAGTATTCTTTCAAGAAAGGAGTTAGTACTGCTACTTTTCCAGCTTTAGAGATATGCAGCTTAGATTTGAAAGGGAAGAAACTATCCACAAAGAATTGAGATCCTAAGAAATGTATGTACAAAGCATTCTTATCTTTTCCCTGAGATTAACAGGAAGCCTATTTGTGAATTTATATTAAAAATTCTGAAATGTGTATTTTATCAAGCTGATGAATCCAAATTATCTCAAATATTGAGCAATATTCCATAATCCATTTTTCTTATTTCTGCACGTGATAAAAATTATCATGTAAAGAAAGACAAAATTGATAGTCAAGTATTAGGAAGATTTTCAAATGAGAGCCTATCATATAGCTAGGCAGACAGACTTTTATTCTTTCCATATATAGTGTGACATAAGCAAGTATTTCAATTTTTTATTATCAGAATTCTCTGTAGGTAACTTCCTTTTTAATGAAATCCATCAGTTTAAAACAAAACATTTACCTCTAATCCATTATTTTAAAATGAAGCATGCTCTCTTTAATCCATAGAGCTTGCTCTTTAGCTCAAGACTAGCACTCTACCACTTGATCCATTGTGCCTCTTCTGGTTTTCTAGTGGTTAATTGGAGATGAGTCTCAAGACTTTTGTGCATCATCCTGGCTTTGAGTCCCAATCCTCAGATCTCAGCCTACATTAGTGAGGATTACAGTCATGAGCACTGGCTCCAAGCTAATAAAACATTCTTATCACTACTACCTCATTTGTTTTTCTGGGTGCACTTGAGTTTGAACTCAGGGTCATGAAGTAGCTTGGTTTGTGCTATATTAGTTGAACAAACTTCCAGCCTTGCTTTCTCTTGATTAATTGGAGTTAGAGTTCTCTCTGACTAGCTTTTTTGTTTTTGTTTTTAGTGATTGTTTATTTATTTATTTTGTGGGTTCTGGGGCTTGAACTCAGCCTGGGATGGGTGCTGTCCCTGAGCTCTTCAGCTCATGGGTACCACCCTACCACCCCTTTTTAAAACTTTTTTATTGTAATTAATAGAAGGGTTACATTATATTCACCAGATAGAAGGTGCATTACTTCACAAACATTGCTACCCTTTCTGTTTTTGTCCCCATTTCCCTCTTCCCACCCCTCCCCTCACCTTGTTTTCCCCCTTCCCTATCCTATTTCAAATAAACAAATAAACATATATACAATATATCAGAAAACAAGTCAAGATACTGTAACAATATTGAACAAAGGTCTTCATTCCAGTCTCCTGATCTGATAGAATTACAGGCATGTGCCACTTGCTTCTACTGCATTTTTTTCATAGCTGTTCAGTATTCTGTAGAAAGCATTCCTATATTTTTAAATCTTTTTCTACTGATGAGCATTTAAAATGTTCAAATTTCCTCAACTAACAAATAAACCACAATTTTTTCATCCCCTTGTATGGGTTATGTTAGAAACAAAAGTTAACACAGAGAATGGTAACAATTTTCTTTACCTGATTGACTGAACTGTATGATGTGTGTGTGTGTGTGTGTGTGTGTGTGTGTGTGTGTGTGTATGAACATGTTTTTACTAATATTTTGTTAGTGGTGAGTCAGAGTATACAAACTAAGCTCCTTACATTTTCTTTTTCTCAGCCCAGGGACTGACAATATTTATAAACAATTTTTGTAGGTAAGTATGGCAGTATGGCCCTTGACAGATTTCTAGCGAAAGTTATGTCATCAGGGTAAAAGGTCCCATTCAATCTCCACCTTTGAAAATTTCACCCTTAAAATTGTTCTGGCTCTTCATTCCCATAATGTACATGAGTGTGAACTGACGGTGTCAGAAGGGTAAGTCAAGAAAGGTATGAGTCTAGAGAGCTACTTCTTCATGGAGTGACAACTGGAAGACACTGGATGTGGGAAGATGTGTTTCTTGGTTTCACTTCCTAGAGGACAACTGAAGGCCTTGGGGGAAACTCTGGAGGCCATAATTCTGTGAGGGAAGCCAGGAAAGGTGCATGTAAAACTGTGCACCTGGGAGCCAGGAGTGTGGCCTAGGAGTAGACTGGCTGCCTAGCCAGCACGAAGCCCTAGGTTTGATTCCTCAGTACTACCTAAACAAAACAAGCCGGAAATGTTTCTGGGGCTCAAGTGGTAGAGCACTGGACTGGAGAAAGCCCAAAGAGAATGCTCAGGATGTGAATTCAAGCTCCAGGATCTGCAAACAAACATTCTTTAATATAAATAAATGAAAGGGCTGGGAGTTTGGCCTATGATGGTAAAGTGTTTGCCTAGCATGCACGCATGAGCTGTGGCTCAAGTGGTAGAACTCTAGCCTTGAGAAAGTTTAAGGTCAGTCCTTAGGCCCAGGGCTGGCAAAAAAGAAAAAAGAAAAAGAAAGAAATTGCACCTGTCCAACTACACCAAGTCCCACACTCTCCCCAAAGTAGACTAGAGTTAGATGGGGTTAGGACTGCAGGAGCAGACTCCACCCATTCTGCCTGGATCACAAGATTCTGGCCACACCCCCTATTACTTCCTGTTTCTCGCTGACCAATGGGATAGGAGGTTTGGGGCCACACCTACATTCCATTCTACCTAGCAACACTGGTATTCTGTTGGCTTACACCACTATTAGCAGCTGTTGAAGGGAGAGGTGGCTAAGTGGTGATTGAGAGAATCCAGGTGATTTGGGAATATACTAAGATACATGCGTATTTGTTAGTGATTGGGAAAGTATAGGAGATTTCAAACAGCCTGGGAATGTGGCCCATCCATCTTTCCCATCCCAGAGCTTGCATATCTGAACGAACAAAACCAAGAAAAAAACGATTTCATGAACACCAGCAGGCCTGTCCTCATGGACCTGAAAAGATAAGGAAGAAAAATAAAAGGGGAGGCAAGCCCAAGGCCAACACCACTAAGGTCTGTAATTCACGTGAGTGTGCTGCCAGAGACCACGCTGACCCTGAGCCTTGCCTGCCTTGGGGCACAGTTGGAGCAGCCAGGGTCAAGAGTGTCACAGTTCCCAAGAACAAGGAGTATCTGGAGAGGTGCTACCAATGCCTGCTGCTTGGCCTGGACTGGAGCAAATTAAGACATCAACAGCTCTTCAGTGAAATCCACCCATTGAAGCAGGTAAAGAAAGACCTGCAGGAACACCAGCAGGAAGAAAATGAGAATATGTCCCAGGTGCAAGAAACATTGAAAGCAGAGCTAGAAAACCACAAGGTAGCCATACAGATGTTGCTTTCAGAAAAAAGGCCACTTACAATCTGCCCTATCCCACATGGAACAGGTAGCTAGTGCAAAACAAGTGGAGCATGAAGATCTGACCAGCTGCCTGCAGGCTTCTCAGCAGCGCAGCTTAGACCTAGGGATGGCCTTGTCTGCACTCACCACCATGCAAAAGGACACTGAGCAGAACAGACAGCTCATCCAAGACATGCGTGATGTGAAGCTGCAGCTTGAGGAAATGAGCAGAAGATGTGACAACCTGGAGGAGCTGAATGCAGCGTTGCAGGGGAAGCTGACATTCTTTGGACCCAGAAGTCCAACATGAAGTTGAGAATTGAAAGGTTCCAACAAGCACTAGGGGAGAGGGCAGTGCTGAAAAGAAGAGTAGAGAATATGAGTAGTGTGGTGAGCATATTGAAGTTGGAGAGGGACAAGTGTGTGGAGGACCTGAGGGTGGAGAGGTCCACGTGGATGGAGAAGGTCTGGAAGCTCTCACAGGAGATGAACCAACTCGCAGAGGAGAGAGAGGAAGAGCTGTGGCAGATGGTGGATCTAGAGAACTAGCTGGCAGAAATGGAGAAGCTGGCAGAGGCACAGCCTTTTGCAGGGCCATCTCAGGCTGAGCAGCAGCACCAGGCCCAGGCCTGCCAGATGCAGGAGAACTTAAAGAACCTGGAGCAACAACTTCAAATCCAGGTTCAGGAAAACCTCAGTCTCCAGAACCTGGAGCAGCAGGAACAGCTGCTAGTACTAGAGAAGAAGGTAGACGAATGGGATCAGCATGACGAGGCTCAGCCCAACATCGTTGAGACCCAGAAATTCACAGACCTGCAAAAGACAGAGCTGAAAGAGCAGCTGGAGCAGCTGCAGGAAGCTTTCCATAGGCTGAGCATTGAGAAGGACCAACTCACCAGCCTCAACCTCAGAGCAGCAGGAGAAGAAACATCTTCAGAAGAAGCTGGGACAGTGAGAGATGGAGTTAGGAGAGTGGAAAGAAGTGGCTAAAGGAAATTGTCAAACAGCCCAAAGTCTACAGGAGCTGAATGCCCAGTACCTGGCCCAGCTGCAAGAACTCAGAGCCACCTGTGAAGAGAACATGGCTTCCACTCAGCAGCGGACTGCAAAGAAGGAGGAGCTGCAACAACCTGCTGAGACACATCCAGCAGCAGGAGAAGGGGACAAGGAAGAAGAAAGGGCTGAGGAAGCAATTCCAGCCGACTTGACCATCCCAGAGGCTGTGGACAACCCACAAGTCATGAAGGCCTTTTACCTGAAAGCACAATCAGTTGCTGAGGTGACAAAAGTGAAACTCAGCCAGTAGCTGCAGGAGCAACAGGCCGGCTGCAGGTGCCTGGCCAACCTGGCAGCCCAGTGCTAGACAAAGCTGGAGCACCAGGCCCTGTTCCCCAAGAGCAAAAACCATGCTCCATCAGGGGACAGGAAGCAGGACATGTGGGTGTCTAAGAAGATGATGAGAATCTGCTTCCGCCAAGCCCTGCCTGACAAGGTGGACCACCAGAATCCAGTGGGGGACCTTCAGCACCGGTGTGGCCAGCTGTCCAAACACATCAGCGCCCTTGAGGACTCCATAGTGCTGTGCAAAGAACGAATGGAATTCCTGGACCAGCTCTATAAGGAGAAGGACGAGTGTGTCAAGGAGCTCTTCCAGGAGAAGCTGCAGAAGAAGAAGGAGCTGCAGGAACTTCTGGTGCTCCTTGTGGGTGAAGGCACAGAGTGCCAGGGCCAGACGCCTGCACACCCCGAGACCCCTGCTCCTGAGGCCTCTTCACAGCTGCCAGGCCCCTCAAACATTGAAGAAATCAAGGAGCAGAAAATCTTTGCAGATGCCCAACTCAAAGACAGTGTGCAGCCTGCCCAGATAGAGGATGGGGGGATTTGTTCCCTAAAGGCCTCCACCACCGAGCCCACTGTGATGCAGATGCCTGATACCCAGCCCCCTGACAAGCTTTCGGGCCTGGGCAGCGAGTGATCCCAATCCACTCCTTTCTTCTCCAGGCTGAGGAAAATGATGTGCTGACAATAACGACTCTCTTAAAGACTTGTCACCCACCATGGCAATCTCTCAGGCCTGGACCTAGAGGATGATGCCTGGATTTCAACCTCAGGCCAGATAAGACAGAGACTGCCGGAAGGTGGCCCTAACTCTTAAGTCATCTAAACAGCCACAGGTTGCCGGGAAAGGCGGCCCTTGATATAGTTTTCACAAACAATAAATTTTTATAAAGAAAAATAAAAACGTAAGTTTAGATTTACAAAAAAAAAGAAAGGTATGAGTCTCCATCTTACTATGCATATTTAGTTTCACCTGAAAATATTGACCCATGATGAGCTTGAGTGACAAACATTCAAGATTTATGCTACAAGTATAAGTTTACTTATTATAGAAATTCGAAGTGAAATTACTCATAATTTAATTTTCTCACTACTACATAAGAACAGTTTCTTAGAATTTATCTATTTACTTAGTAATATTTTCTTTTTATTTCCACTTAGACTATCTTCATAGAACTTATTTTTAATCACCCTTTTCTTTATTTTATACAATGAATCATCTTTTAATGGTCAGTTTCAAGGACTGTTAATAAAATTTGGAACCAAGCATGAGCTTGATTGGTTACTATGTGCAAGAAAAATATCTAAAACTAAAGGCAGTATGAAAAGCTTTTAGAGGAACTCAGCAAAAACTGATAGATCTTTATCATTATTAACTTCAGAAAGAAATAGGAATGTTTGTTTAAAATTATTCAATGCTTTCACATTTAAGGACAAAAAGAACAGTCACACTTTCATAATTATTGTCCATAGCCTAGGCTTAGAAATTTTCATTTTAAGTAACAATAATTTGTATGTAGATACATTAACACATATAGACAAATAACCATAGTATCATGCCATTGAACACAGCCAGATTTTTGCATAAATCAGAATTGACAAAAAATCCAACTGTCTATCATAGTCATGATTCATTTGTCCACACTACAAATAAGTACATTTAATGAACTTATGCTACCAACAACTTTTCCAGTGATGATAACTTATAAAAATAGTGACAGCCTTAAGTATGTAAACTTGACAAGTGAGTGAATAAATATTCTACAAGTTGTGTAAATGCAATCACTCCATCAGAAAAACTAAATGGTGAAAGATTCTTCTACACTGCATTAGCTAACACTAAAAGGCCTACTTCAGTCATGGTACACCAATAACCAGTTTTACATTATTGAAAATTATGCAACAACAGACAGCAGGTAACATTTTTTTGTGGAAAAAGTTTTAATGATAAAATCTTTATTTAACTTTGAATTGCCCTTGATTTTACCAGACCTTAATTAAAATTTCACAAGTCTCGTTATAGAAATAAAATGAGAAGAAATTAGTGAGCTATTTTAATTGTGTTTAAATTCTATTGTCCTGGTTTTGCAACATTTAAAATTTCTTTTAAAAATATTAAGGTTATAAAGTTGATTTCCTAAGTTGTGAACTAGTACCATATATAATTTTTACCAGCATTCTATATATGAGATTTAATATTTATATTTCTTTCTCATTCCAAAAATGGAGGTTTCAATTTATAATCAAACTTATGTCATCCTTTTTTATCTTAAATGTCTTAGCTTCTATGCACATGAAAGCATGTACCTACAATTTTATATAATCAATAAGTTTGTAAGTGTTAGGAGTCACTTTAAGGAACATATTTAATAACTGATTTCAACTGAAATAATAAAATTTGGAAATTTTAATGGACATAGCATACATATGCAATTCATATTAAATATATGATTTTAGTTAAAGAATACAGCTTGAAAGATTAATGAAACAGTTCATTGCCACCATCTAGAAAATTCTAGAATGCAGGGGTATCTCAGCCTTTTCTGATGAAAAAGCTGATGTATGTGTTTAGTATCACAAAAGATACATTCTTGAGTTAAAATTCACAAAGAGAAAGTGGGCTTTTGGTGAACCCTTTTGGTGGAGAATAAAAATTGAGTGAAGAAAAATGAAATATGGTACAGGATGTTCATGTATACAAATAATATGAAAATACTTTCCTATGTATATCAGAAAGTAGGCACAATAACAATGTCATTATGCTGCTAAGAATAGAATAACTGATGAATTCTTGATTTGACTTATTAAGTGTTGCGTATTTATACACAATGGAATTCTATGCCACCATCAGAAAGAAGGACATCATCATGCCATTTGTGAGGAATTGGAAAAACTTGGAAAAAAATTGTATTTTGTGAAGTAAGGCAGACTCAAAGGAACATAGGCTCATTGGTTTCCCTCATCTGTAATAATTGGTACACATCCAAAACTCTCCTAGCAGAGGATTACAATAGCTCAAACCCTAGATAAGTCTATATAGGATGAGGCCAAATTAATGGACCTCCAGGACATGGAAACAAGAGCTTAATTATAAGTGACTGTTACTCTTTATGTATAATGTTTTTCTCCCTTCTCTTGTGTTGCCCTTTGGTTAATCTCATATTGTTACAGTATCCCACATTGTTACCTGGTATATTATATAGATGTTTACCTGTTTATTTAAAATAGGAAGGGAAAAATGCGGAGAGGGGGTGGAAGGATGGAAATGGGGACAAAAACACAAGGGAGAAGTAATGCACCCTCTATCTGGCGAATAAAACTGTAACCCCTCTATACACTGAAATTTAGAAAAAATTAAAAATTCAGAGGAATAAATATTGGAAATTGCTATGTGGGATTTGTTATGATGAGTAAAAGAAAGATAGGAGTGGAAGCAAATGATTTGGGGAATAAATACTAATGGAATTTTGGTTAAAATTAAAGTGTTAAAATCTGGAAGTTTACCAGACATGCATATTGGACATTGCAATGACATATGGGAAGGAAGACACTATATCTCTACTGGGTAGCTTTAAATATGAAAAGGGCTTTGGGAGGGAAATGGGGACCATGACATGAGAAAGGGTATCAATGTATGTGAAGTAATGCACCTTCTATCTGGTGAATATAATGTAACACTTCTATTAATTACAATAAAAATATATGGAAAAAAAGAAAAGGGCTTAAGAGATAAGTCTCTATATCAACTCACCTTCTAGTGGTAATGCATGCTAAATTAAGTACTAGTATGCTGTTTTAGTATGGCGTATTTTATGCATGTGTATATAGCTAACATTCACAAGAGTAGATGTGTATAGTACACAGTATAAATGTATGCTATAAATCACACATATCTATGTTACTTTAGAAGTTTGTTTGTAGTTCTTTCTCCTGAAGAATAATTAAACATAAATACAAAATTAGGTATAATGAATATGGTCCTTTCACTTTACCTTTGTTCTTTGAACACAGTTCTTTAGTACATCTCTATGCTTCAGTGTTTTATTTTCTTTTTTTGTATCATTGAAGCTTAGGAAAGGATGATCAAAATGACCACTGCTTTGCATATAGCTCTATGAAATCATAATTATTTTAGCAAAATGTTACCACAGCCTATTTTTCAGATTTAATATAGCTCTTTTCATGAATGCAATATTTCAATATTTCTTTTTCATGGGTTTCAGTGTCCTATACTCCTTTTCAGTTATTTGTAGCGTCCTAAGGATTATGGTAGTTCAAACAATTAAACTAGATTTTATATATATTATCATTTTCTTAGTAGTTATTTGGCTGAATAAAATATTACAAATTTATATTTTTACTGATCACTGTAAGTTTGTGTTCAATGTAATATATAAGGGTGGTAGGAACAGCACATTTACTTACTAATTTACTGTTTTAATATTTATGATTCTTCAAATAATTAGTTAAGACTAATTACTTTTTATCAAGGATATGTTGCTAGAAAAGACATCTACTAAAGCATATGGCTTAAGTATTCCAGTGGTATTATGTAACTATGATTACTATCGATTTGAATAAAAGTACTTTATACTCAGGTATAGAAATAAAGAAAAATATATTTCTTAGATTTCATCACCTAATATCTATTTTCAGCTTTTGTTTTCTTTACTGGAGATTTTACAGTTCTGCTTTATTTCTTAACACAATTAACTAAAGCTGCAACCCATTCAACTAAGAATTATGTATAAAATCTTCAAATTCTCAGGTTCAATGGTGAAGTCATGTGGTTATTTACTTTAACCTATCCTAATATGCATACACTTGTACACACCTGCTAACACACATGCACATATGTACAGAGTATAGAACTTTTTCATCTGACCCAATATTTATCAGTACTCAACAATGCTAAATATTACCATATGGAAAATTTTGGAAGTAAAAATAAATATAATTATCTGTGCCAGAAAAATTAAGTCAACATTTCTAAACTATGCTAGGCACACATTAATATTTACACAAATTTCCTAAGTGGTCATATATTAATCTAGTTGATGAATATTTTTATATTAGGAAATTTACCATAAAAATCACATTTCAACTTGTGACAGGGTATTTCATAATTACTAAGCACATAGTTTCTCTGACTTATAAACACAAGGTAATCAAATGATTTTAATTAGACATATTGAGTCTCTTTTTGAAGTAAAAACATTTGAATGAGTAATATAAGTTATCAGTATGTGTGGCTAAGAGAAGAATAAAATAAACTACATTTCTGTCAAGATGGTTTTTAATTAGCAAACATACAAGAAAAATCCTGGCCCGGGAGTATGGTAGAGTGCTTGATAAGCATGCACAAGGCACTTACATAGTACCACATACAGAAAAAGCCAGAAGTGGTGCTGTGGCTCAAGGGGTAGAGCATGAGCCTTGATATCGCCCAAGAACATTTCCCAGGCCCTTAGCTAAAGACCCAGCACAGGCGGAAAAAAAATCTTGGAAAAAAATCATGCTAAGTGAAGTCAGGTCCAAATAGACACCACATTTTCTGTCGTATGTGAAATTGAGAATTATAACTACATAAGTAAACACTTCAGAATGTTGATGCAAATTTACACACATGAATTAAACAAAATAGGGTAAATTCAGGGGACAACTCAGTGTAATTCCTTAGAAGCTTAACACCGAGTTCAACAAAACAAACACTAGGAAATGGGCCCTTGCAAGGAAAAGGTAGGGCCAAAAGCAGTGGTAGACAACTAAAGATAGGAAGTGGGGAGAATGCTGGCACAAAATGCATTGAATAATATGCAAAATTAAGAAAATTGAGGGCAGGGTCCCCATCCTGAGAGGGATAGGGGAATGTTAAAAGGGATGACATAAAGATGCACTGTATTTGTAAACAGGCTTGCCAAATGGCAACTTCTACAGATCTAGAGAATAAGCAATAGCACACTCCCTGTAATATAGCCATTAACAATTAATAAGCATGCTTTGAATATTGGCATATTAAAAGGCCAACCTACAAAACTCAGGTACATAAGTACATAAGTGTACATAAGTACACTCACTTATGTACAAAGAATTTTATTTTGAATGAAATATCTTTTTTTTCTTTAAAAAGAAGAGCAGACCAATAATGACTTCAACCATGGAGGGCTATAAAATAATTGACAGGAGGATCTTCGGTAAAGACATGACGACAATGTTCAGCTATGCCTCAATTTTTGTTCCTAATGGACCTAGTTTACAGCTTCAAATATCCAGGCCTCTTATTGATTCACCTGTAGTCTGACTTCATCTTTCAAGAATACTATACATATTTGTTCAGGCATCTATCAAAAGTGTAAAGTTCTCAAGTTCCTAGCATTAATTATTTTATAGTTGGTAATTTTGAAGCTTATTAATTAAACTGCAGAGCTTCTATATGGCAAAGGATATAGCTTGCAAACTAAATGGAAAGCCTACAGAGTGGGAGAAAATCTTCAGTAACCATACAACAGACAATGGCCTCATATCTAAAATATACCAACAGCTCAAAAAATTGAATCACTCCAAAACTAATCTCCAAAGAAACAACCATCCCTTTAAAAAATAGGCCAAAGACTTAAAGAGAGTCTTCTCTGAAGAAGAAATAAAAATGGCCCATAGACACATGAAGAAATGCTCGACATCTCTAGTCATGAAAGATATGCAAATCAAAACACCTCGAAGATTTCACCTCACTCCAGTTAGAATGGCCAGGATCAAGAAAACTAATAACAACAGATGCTGGAGGGGATGTGGCCAGGAGGGATCAATACTACTTTGTAGGCAGGGGTGCAAACTCCTTCAACCACTGTGGAAAGCAGTATGGCAGTTCTTCAAAAGACTAAACATAGAGCTCCCCTATGATCCAGCAATTCCACTACTAGGCATTTACCCAATTGTTTAGAAACAAGGACATACTAAATCCATTGGCAAAATGATGTTCATTGCAGCACTATTTACCATAGCAAAGATATGGAACCAACCCAGATGCCCCTCAGTTGATGAGTGGATCAACAAGATGTGGTATTTATACACAATGGAATTTTATGCTGCTGTCAGAAAGAATGACATTGCCCCATTTGTAAGGAAATGGAAAGACTTAGAAAAAAATCATATTAAGTGAAGTAAGCCAGACTCAAAGGAACTTAGGCTCAATGGTTTCCCTCACTTGTAATAATCAGTAGAAACCTTGGGCTTTTCTAGCAGAAATTTATAATAGAACCAAATCTAGATACATAAGGCCATTATAGTATGACGCTAAATGAAAGGACCTCCAGGATACAGAAACAAAAGTCATATGATGAGTGATTGTAGTCTTTAATCTCATATTGTTCCAACTTTCACCTTGTTATCTGATATATTGTATGTATGTTTATTTGGTTATTTGAAATTGGATAGGGAAGGGGGAAAACAAGATGATTGGTGGGGGTGGGGGGAGAGAAATGGGGACCATGACATGAGAAAGAATATCAATATTTGTGAAGTAATGCACCTTCTACCTGGTGAATATAATGTAACCACTCTATTAATTACAATATAAAGTATATGGAAAAAATTACAAGCAAGACAATACTTATTTGGGTTTCTTAATAAATATTGTAATGTTTCTCATTTTAATTCCTTTGAATTTTGTTGGGTTTGCTGCAAGGTGGAGGGAATTCAGTAAAGTTTTAAAGAGCAAGTGAGTCTTTAAAAGTTGTTTGCATACTTTTAAAAAAGAAGTCAAAATTTGTATATTTTCTTGCAATTCAACTAACTTACATTGGTCTTTTAAGGTTAAAATATATAGGAATTTTAGTTTAGGCTAAAAAGTTTCAAATGATTTGTCTCATCTGAAAACATTGGTAATTTTTTAAAGAAAAAATGAGTTTTCATAGTTTTCTTCTAGTAGTCATCTTCAATCTCTAATTCAAATGGCCTCCATATATTTAATTTTCCCATACAAAACACTATAATTTGTAGATTTAGGTATGTTATTGATTTAACTACATTGTTCATGTAATTCCTTTAGTTTCATTATTCATTTACTTTGTACTTAATCAGTATATAAATTATGTGAGTAACCACAATAGGCTAACTATGGGAATAATATATTTGTTGAAGAGCATTTTATGATATATTTTATCTTTTCAACTGCATTATCAAAAATGAAGTGTTGCCACTAATTCTAAGGAAATATAGTGTAAATCTCAGCAGGCTGCTACTAGAACATATTTTTATTCAGAAAAGTACAGGGGAATGGTCATTTTCTAGAAAGTAATCTACTTCTATCTGTAAAGCCAATTTATTATCATGACTATAATGGAAAGCAAATAGCATGCCTTACCATAAGTATATATTCTTTTAGCATTGCCATAATTGAAATATTGACATGGTGGAAAAATATCACTTAATACAAGAAGGTAAGAAGAAGATGTGCCATCAAAGAGTTCAGTGTCTTCTGGCTCAGATATCTTAGAATAGGGACATATTTCACATGTACACTTTTTCTTCTATTTGTATAAAACATAGCCATTCTATGTCTTTGTCAAAGTGAAACAAAATATCACAAATCACCAAGAGCCCAAGATAGTTAATCAATTTCTTCTATTTAATTAAGCAACCAGACAAAATAGTGACAAATGTCATATAATTGCCTGAATTGACTAGTGGTCTGAGTGGTACTTATGAATCAATGTAGTATTTTCTTCTTGCAGAAATGATATAATCAAGAGGCAAATAATTAAAACTCTAGATAGGTAAACAGTGTCTGATATTGTATCAGAAGATTACTCTGATAATTATATATTCCAAAATTGCTGATGAGAACCACAATACAGTTAACAATAGAGGTGATCTATAATCTATTCCCCCATGAGTGTATATTTTTAATGTTGTTTGCACTCTTGCATCCTCATTTCTTATGAGTCCAGTATCTCTCTAAATTGTCTTACCCTGTGTACATCACTGGGATTTATCCAAGTAAGTTAAAAAAGATATAACATGAGGTGTATCCCATTATTTTATCAGAATGCTCAAATTCTCATTTTCTTATGTAATCCAAAAGTTTCCAATCCACTACATAGCAGAATTCAGTTCACGTTTTGCTCAGATTTTTCTTTACAAATCTTAAATTTTATAAATCAATCTTTCTTATACTAGGAAGTCTTATGATATTGAGGGCTTTTGGTGTTGGGGACAATTCTGATAGTTTGTAAAAGGTTTCCTAACTTTGTGTTCTATACTAAAAGAAATCTTTTCATATCCTATAAACTAGATATACTTTGCGTTATATTTACATGTTTACTTATGCTTCTCTTTTGGTAAAAATCACATCTTACATTCTAGGTCAATTTTTCCAACTTTTTTGATAATAAGATTCTGTTCTCTTCACTTAATACTCCAATATTTGCATAATCTTTGGGATTAATACACAACAGTTATAGACTAGATGTAAGCATTAGTGCAAACATCAAGAAAAAAATCCCCAAAACTTCACCAAGGGTAGACAACATGGTTCCCAATTTTGAGCTCTCTCTCTCTCTTTCTCTCTCTGTCTCTCTTCCCCTCCCTCCCTCTCTCTCTGTCTCTCTCTGTCTCTCTCTGTCTCTCTCTGTCTCTCTCTCTCTCTCTCTCACACACACACACACACACACACACACACACACACACACACCATCAAGCTTTATCTGGAGAATTAATTTCAAATGTATCTTACAAATTATGTTCAGTTTTCAAATTCAATGATGTGCAGATCTAAAGTGTCATCATTTTTAAGTGAATCAATATTTATAGCTAACAATTAATTTCTACTGCCTGGAAATCTTGAAAAGGGGATCTTTTCTTTGTGGATTCTAGTTAGTCACTATGGTATCATTTTCCCAATCTAAGAGAACCTTTTCCCATGCACCTGATTTGTTTTCTTATTGTAAAAGTTATTTTTGCCAGTCATAGTTCCAATAAATTTAGATATATAATATTTTATAAAAGGAAATCAAAATGATAAGCAGATAGATATAATCATCATTTATTTGTTATCCATAGACATTTTACATATTCAATTTTTGCCAGTACTGGGTATTGAACTCAGAGCCTCATACTAACTAGATCTGTTTGCTCATGGCTAGCGCTCCATCACGTGAGCCATGCCTCTAGCCCAACTGTTTACTGAATAAATGGAGATAGAATCTCTGCCTAGGCTCTTTAAATTATCTTCAAAACCTTAGACTTCTGCTTATTTTCGTCTTACTGATGTCGAAATTTGTACGTGCTTGAGCTGCTTCCTGGCCAGGTGTGCTGTCACTTGAGCCATGACTCCAGTTCTATATAATATTTAAATTTAGCATAATGATCACATACCTAACATTCATGAACTAGTAGAATTTGCTCCTTGGCACTATGCAAAAAAAAAAAACAAAACTAACTCATTCACTGCAAGTAAACATTCATTCATTCCTGAAGCTAAGCCATTCTTTATTGAATATTGAATTTCCTTTTTATTTGGTCTAATTTACTATAGAGAAAGATGAATCAATAGGAAAAATGGCTATATGATTTGCTTCTTTATCTAATAAAAGCAAAAATATGATCTGTGGTAGGTCTTTAGGTTTCTGCCAATTGGTTTGACATTGTGTGGGCACAGATTTAGAACTTATTTTTTACTCACATTTCATTGATATTTTTTTCAAAAAGAATTGAATGAATCCCAAAGATAAATATTGCACTGTATTTGCTTGTCTCACACAAAACTTATCAAATGTGTATCATATTTAAAAACTGTTCTTATCATTTTTTATTTCCTTTCCACTTTCAAAGTATTACAGTATTATCCCTTACTTTATTATCCATCCAATCATACATACATACAGTAAGGTTTTTCTGACAGTAGAAAATTATTAGGGGACTGTATCTATAGCATTATATACATCATGTCAGCAATCATATAGTGTGAATTTTACATTAACTATCCCCCAAACACATTAAATTTTATCTGAACTGCAGTGCCTAATACAGTTATTTTCAAAAGCACTCAAGCTGCTTTACAAATTTGTTTTCTCAAAATAAAGACCAATGAAATGAGTTGAAACCATGAACACTGCCTCAAGTAGAAATATCATATGATTTTACATTGTTTTACCCCTGAAGAAATATAATCAGTGGTTTCTTTACTGACAGACCACGTTCCAGGATGTTTCAATGTTCATTACCCAACATTGCCTTTTTTCCTACTACCAAACATTGAGCTGACATCTTCATTGACTTGCTCACAATAATACCTAGATGTTTGTCTTGGGGGAATTGCAGCTCATTTAGAACTCATTAGCATGTATACATAATTTACAATGCTCAGCTAAATGTGTGCTATCATGGATGAGTATACAATGCATCAGCTGCCATCCACTACCAATCCCCTAGCTTTGTTTGTTCCTGCTTTGCTTGAGCAACCACCCACCAAAAAAATGCTTCGTTTTGTTTAACTCAAGAAGTTCTTGATTGACAACAAATTTATAAATTTTATTTCCTCATCATTTTCTTTCTCTCCCTTATAATGTTAGTGCCCAAGTGAGTTGCAAAGAAGGAAAGATATGTCTTCTGTTTTCACTTGACTGCTATAAGATGCTGGTGACATAATAACTCAGTTTGTGCTTTTATTTCATATAATATATAGGTAAATACGTAGATATATAGGTGTAATTATATAGGTTTATAGTATATAGGTAAAATACCCAAGCCACTAGCGGGATAAGAATAATATATCATGGCTAGGTATTTTTTTTTGCCAATCCTGGGGCTTGAACTCAAGGCCTGGGCATTGTCCTTGGATACTTACAAGGCTAGTGCTCTGCCACTTGAGCCACAGTGCCACTTCCTACTATTTCTGTGTATGTGGTACCAAGGAATCAAACCCAAGGTTTCCTGCATGCTAGGCAAGCACTCTACCACTTGGCTATGCTCGCGGCCCCTATCTGTGTTTTATATAATATATGCTGAGAGGTGGGGACATGTGTTATTAACGTCTTGGACCAGGATGGAAGTATTAGGAGGTTCTGGAATCTTTCACATAAAGGGGTGGGTTACCAGGAGGTCCTTTGACCAACAGGGGCATGTCTTCAAAGGGAGCAAAATAGCTTTTGTGTAACAGCATGATAATATTCTCAAGATGGTAATAAAAGAATTTAGCTCTGGGCCAGGAGTTTGGCCTAGTGGTAGAGTGCTTGCCTAGAATGCACGAAGACCTAGGTTTGATTCCTCCCTACTACATACATAGAAAAAAGCTGGAAGTGGTCCTGAGGCTCAAGTGGTAGAGCTCTAGCCTTGAGAAAGTCCAAGGACAGGGCTCAGGCCCTGAGCTCAAGCCCAGGACTGGCAAAAAATAAAATAAAAATAAATAAATAAATAGCTTTTACCCCTCTATCTCTCTGCCTCCTGGGTAATAGTTGCCACCATAATGTGAGCAGCCATCCACCATAAGGCCCTCATTAGAGGCTGAACTTACTGGGAGCTATTTGACCTATATCAATCTTTACTCAACGTAGGCCTTGCCTTAGATATTTTGTTATAGTGTCATAAAGACACTATAAGAAAAGAAAAATGCAATTAATGTAATATTATCTTTTTAAATGGGAAATATTGTTTATTGTATGAATATTTAATGTTGAATTTACTAGTCTTCCTTGCCAAATAGCTTTTCAAGTTTTTTCACAATTAATTTATGTGTATGCCACTATGTTTTATGTCTGTTTAGTGTGCACTATCCTCAAATCATTGTAATTGTATATTCATCACCATAAATATTTGACATTTGATCAGGAGAATATTTAATATCTTCACACAAACTTTCTACTTTGAAATACGTAATGTGTAATTGTCAACTATATTCACACTTCTAGGCAGTGGCACACCAGAGCCTATTTGTGTAGTCTAGCCATAATATTATACTCACAGACCAACCTAGCTACGTTCCTCTGACTCCCACCCTCCCAGCCTCTGATATTCCCTATTTACTTGTGTCATCCATTATAGCAGCTGTTAGTTATACATATGAGTGAATTCATGTGATTGGACTGTGATACTTTGATTTAATCAATATAACAAGTTGACTGTATTTTAAGTATTTTTTCGATAAAAACAAAGTGATGAAGGTAAAAGATTAGTAATTTAATTTATGAATAACTTATATAATAGGAATTGACAATAACCTAGCACAAAGTCCCTACTCTCAGAAAATTAGGACTACAGTGAATATAAATTTCATAATAGTAAAAGTCTGGTATATGAAAGACCACAGAGCTTCTGAAGAAGTTTGGGTTAATGATCTGCAAACCTGAGGAAAGATGACATGAAGATTCCCACCAGGGAGAATGAATGGTTTAGGTGGTATTGAAACAATTATTAATACTTACAACCTTTTCTTAGAAACAGGGCTGGGAAAGGGTGCCAAGAACTGTTCAGTGTCTGTTCTCCTCCCCTCTGAATGTTTGTGCTTAAGATCGTTTGGAATTTGGTACTTTTCCTGTATGCTGTCTGTGCATTCATTAACAAACAGTCACAAAGATAGGAGAACACAGTCAATTCTGCCTGAGAGTTTTAAGAAGGATTTTATTGGCTACCTTTAAAAATGTGACTCCTGAATTATTTGATAAACAATGGAATAAGAAATTAGGAATTATATTTTGGGAAAGAGACTAGCATGGGGAGTTCAAATTCACATATTCATGGAACAAGGCTCTCAGTGAGCCTGGGAGACAAATAGCCGAGGTTAAGCTCGAAAAATCTGGCTATGACTAAGGAATGGAGATACATATAATTCTGGAGACTAAAGAGATAGACAGATACAGAGTCTTCATCAATATAGACATATGAAGACATTTCTTTTGTTGAATTTAAAGATGTATCTGGATCAAGTTATTCCAAAGTATATTATAACATTCACTGAAAGTAACAACTCTGCTATCTTGGATTCAGTAATATTTTTCTATACTAGCACTTGGGTGGCCTAAATAGCATATCAGTGTAACAGATTTAATTCAAGAAAAACAAAACTTGTTAGCAAAAAGTTATTATCTATTGGGTATACAAGAAATTAGCAATCAGATATTCAATGTTATGGTTGAGCCTAATTATTTTATCCCAAATCTCTTCCAAATGTATAAACATAGAATAGATCCTAGAATGTTTAATAAAACAAACTTTAAAATTCTATAGTGATTTCTCCTTTTCTGGAAATTATACTGTTTCTGGAATTTTAACTGCATTAACACTTAAGTAAGCTTGTTGTGAAAAGTTATTCTATCTCTTAAATTATGCATCTTAACCTCTGAAAAAATATTTTAATGGCTTAGCCAGGGTGGGGATAACTCAAATACATGAAAGAACAGTTTGTTTCTCTGATTTTTTGTTGTTGTTTACACATTATTTAGATTTTCTTTTTCAAGTCCTAGTTGCAATTTTGATATAATTATATAAGGCTCCTAAAGCAGGATACCAGAATCATTGCTTCAAGCAACCAAACCAGTACCAACTCTTTTCCTTGTGATTCTTCCGTCTAATATTTGTAATTCTTTACTATACTTGGAATTTGAATATTTTTCTGAGTTTGAAATATATTCCTAATTATCCTAATTTACAAAACAATAACACAAATATAAAAGGTTCATCTTAATTTTTAATAGAATCTATTGTAAGCATCAGACTTTTCATTCAGGGACATTCACAATGTTCATTCTTGAATCTTCATGACCAGAGTCAATGAAATGAAGAGGTCTCATGAGTCCCAAGAGAGCTATAGAGAAACAGAAATTTTATATTTGGCAATACACTTTGGGTTATGTGTTACACATTTATACAGAGAAGTGAGTAGACACATAAATGTCATGGGCTGAAAAATTTTAGCACTTTTCATGGATAATAAATTGTGCTCAATTTAATGACTGGTATTAGAGTAAAGTCAACATATTCTAAGAAGTGTTCAAGAAGTATAACAGAAAAGCTTGTTATGCCGAGTATAATTTTCATAGATGTACAAGTTATGAACATTTAAAACTAATTCAGTAACTATATGTCTTTTTATTTACATTTGTTTTTCTGATTTCTAAGTATTTATAATAATTCTTTTTAGAATTTTTATTAATGTTTTTTTAGAATATTTTATTATCTTTAAGTATTGATAAAAATGTTGCCATTCAACAAAGCCATTTATGAATATACTACATCTTGACCAGTGTTACCATTTTCAACATCCTCATCATTCTACCCCTTCTCTAAATTTTCATAGTTTTTTTCATATATTTTTTATTGTAATTAATAGAAGGATTACATGATATTTGCCAGATAGATGGTGCATTAATTCCCATACATTGATACCCTTTCACATGTCTTGGTCCCCATTTATATTCCCCCCACCCTCACCCCTCATCTTGTTTTCCCCCCTTCCCTATCCAATTTGAAATAACCAAATACAAATATAGCCTATATGTCAGGTAACAAAGTGAGATACTGTAACAATATGAGATAACCAAGGGACAGCAAAAGAGATGAGAGATAACATAGTACCTTAAGAACAACAATCATTCATTATATGGCTTATGTTTCTATATCCTAGAGATCCTTTCATTTAGCGCCCTGCTATATGGCCTTTTGTATCAAGGTTTTGCTCCATTGCAAATCTCTGCTAGGAGAGCCCAAGGTTTCTACTGATTATGACAAATGAGGGAAACCATTGAGCCTAAGTTCCTTTGAGTCTGGCTTACTTCACTTAATATGATCTTTGCTAAGTCTTTCCATTTCCTAACAAATGGGGCAATGTCATTCTTTCTGACAGTAGCATAGAATTCCATTGTGTACAAATACCACATCTTGTTGATCCACTCATTAACTGAGGGACATCTAGGTTGGTGACATATCTTTGCTATGGTAAATAGTGCTGCAATGAACATTGTTGTGCTGGTGGATTTAGTATGTCCTTGTTTCTGGATAATTGGGTAAATGCCAAGTAGTGGAATTGCTGGGTCATAGGGGAGCTCCCTGTTTAGTCTTTTGAGGAACTGCCATACTGCTTTCCATAGTGGTTGAACGAGTTTGCACTCCCACCAACAGTGCAGTAGTGATCCCTCCTGGACACATCTGTTGTTATTAGTTTTCTTGATCCTGGCCATTCTAACTGGAGTGAGGTGGAATCTTAGAGTTGTTTTGATTTTCATTTCTTTTATGACCAGAGATGTTGAGCATTTTTTCATGTGTCTATAGGCCATTTAAATTATATATTGAAAGTTTGCTACTAAACACAGCGTGCAATGAATAATTTTTAGGGGAGCTCTAAATATATTCAGCTTCTTCCATTGTCTGCTAGACTCCTGTTTGTGTTTTTGTTTGTTTGTTTTCATAGCTTCTGTCTCAAAGATATAGTTACATTATTACTGGAGCCAAAGAGAGGAATAAAGGTATAGGACATTTCTAAATATAGCTATTTTAATGAAAATTAAATGTTTTTCTTGATTAATATCTCTCAGATTGTTGCAGATGTCTAATTTCTATCAAGTTAATTTCATTATTTTTGTCAGAATTTTCCTTGCTTTTCTAGAGCAGATTTTTGTTGTTCTGGCTTTGGGGCTTAAACTCAAAGTCTGGCGATTGTCCCTGAGCTTTTTTTGTTGAAGGCTAATGATCTACCACTTGAACTACAGCTACACTTTTAGCTTTTTGTGAATATTTTATTAGAGATAAGAGTCTAAAGAAATTTCCTGCCCCAGCTAGCTTTGAACTGCCATCCTCAAATCTAGTCTCTCTATTGAGCTACTGGTATTGGAGTCCTGCTACACCAGCTTTGTGCTTGGAGCTCATTATTTTAATGTCATTGTAAAATCACTTTTTCCTTGTACATTTAGAGGAGTTTTCATGCTTTAATTTGTGTTGATGTGTGTGTGTGTGTGTGTGTGTGTGTGTGCGTATGTGTATGTGTATGTGTATGTGAGAGAGAAAAAGAGACAGAGACAGAGACAGAGAGAGAGAGAGAAAGGAGATAGTATTGGGGCTTAAACTCATTGTCTCTCAATCTCCCTTGACTTTTTCATTCAAGGTTTGGGTCACGCCATATGAATTGTACATCCATGTCCAGTTTTCTGTTGGTTAGAGATATTGCCTCCTGAACTTTGTTTCTTTCTGGGCTGACTTTGAATTTTTATCCTTAAATATCAGTCTTTTAGTATTACACACATGAGTAATGAGGGTGAATTTATGATATATTCCTTTTCTGTGATTTCATTTTCATTTATTTGTTTATTGATTTATTATTAGTTGTAGGGCTTGAACTCAGCCTGAGCGCTGTCCTTGAGCTCTTCAACTCAAGGCTAACACTCTACCACTTGAGCCACAACACCACTTCCAGTTTTCTAGTTGTTAATTAGAGATAAGAATCTCACAGACTTTAGTGCTCAGACTGGCTTTGAACCACGATCCACAGATCTCAACCTTCTTAGTAGCTAGAATCACAAGCATGAAACCCAAGTGCCCAGCTTTCACCTTTGGTAGTATCTAATGTCTTCATTATTTTATTAAGTAATCTCTGGTTTTGCTGTCTCAACTAAGAATTATTTACAAAATTATTGTCATGAAGTCTTCTAACTGATTTTGTTACTTGATAACTTTTTTAAAAGAAAAACTTATTGTCGGGTAATGTAAAGAGGGGTTACAGTTACATTCATCAGATAATGGGTAAGTTACTTGTTGCACATTAATACCCCTTCTCATATTTTTGTCCCCATTTCCCTCTCTCACCCCCTTCCAATTTAGGAGTACAGCGTGTGTGTGTGTGTGTGTGTGTGTGTGTGTGTGTGCACATGCCTGTGTGTGGGGGGCTTGAGTTTAAGGCCTGGGCACTGTCATTAAGCATTTATTGTACAAGGCTATCACTCTACCACTTAAGCCACTTGTCCACTACTAACCCTCGGTGGCTTACAGGAGACAATTTCTTTAATGGACTTTCTTGTCTGGGCTGACTTCAAACTGAAGTCCACAGATATAATCCTCCCATTAGCGAGGATTATAAACCATGGATGCCTGGCTTATGATACATTTTGATTTAATTTTAAGTGTTGTGAAATTTTATAAATTACAGATCTCTTTAAAATAGTCATCTGATATTTCTAATATCACGTGTTTGTGTTTTTATTTATATGTGTTGTGTTAGGAAATACATAATTATAAATATGAAGCTCAGTATCTCTAAATTCAAATGAACTGAAACTTCTTAAAAACAACTTTTATAAATACTGGTTTGTATAAATTAATGTTACTTTTAATATACATCAATTAAACACAATGTTGATTTTTATGAAGGGCTTTCCTTTAAAACAAAAGAAAACCTATCTGATTTTATTATGCAAAAGCCATTAGACATTGTCAAGCTAAGACAATCATCTTGATTATTTTTGGTTGTTTAGAGGATAAGTAAAATCCATCCAGACTTAAAAAATAAGGGTAACTCTTGGGAGACAAGCAATTTGGTTTTGTAATGAAGTGTATTTCGTTACAAGGTGATTATAAAGGCATCTAAGGGGATAGGGATGAAAGCCTTATCTTTCATTTCTTGCAGTCTTTCATATCAGAAAGCTCTGGAAATGTGGTCAGATAGTCACTGGGGATGGAGGATTCTCCAGTGAACTGCTTTGATACTAACATAGTAACATGTCTAGAACATGCACCTCTCAGCATCTTGTCCTTTGGGCACAAGGTACCACAAGTAAATCACTGTTCCCAAGTACCTGATATGTTGAATAGTCTGCTGAAGAACAAAATTAATTTACCCTTCATTGTCCTCCATCTCCAGTACTCAAAGGATATTACATTCATTCTTTTGTTTTCTTTCCTTTAAATTATACAATGAAGTTTAGTGTGACATTTTCATAAATGTATAATATGTATTCTGATCATAATCAGCCTCTCGATTTTGCTTTTATTAGTTCTCTAAGTGAAAGTTTAATGCTTTGTTATTCTATTATCATTTATGAAAATAATATACTTTGTTCATATTCAACCCCATCTTCCACTATGTTTGTCCTTCTAAATCCCTCTTATTCCCTGCCAAAATGATCAATTCATACACATATTCATATTTTTGTTTGAGGTTTTTTTAAATAGAAGTTTCTGCGAGAATGTATGATACTTGTATTTCTAGTTCTGGTTTAATTTGCTTGATCTGTAGCTTCATTAATTTTCCTTCCTTTATGTTGTCATTTTGGGGTTGGTGGTGGAGGTAATAGAGTTTGAACTCAGGGCTTTATACTTGCTAAGCAAACACCCTACTTGTAGGCCACAACAGAAGCTCTGTTTTAGCATTGACATTTTACCTCATGCTAGTTAAATTGGCCATGATAAGAATACTAATAATGACAAGATGCTGGTGGGGCTGTGTCCAAAAGGGAATGGTAATAAACTGTTGCTTGGAAGGTAAACTAGTTCACCCACCCTGGAAAGCAGTTTGGAGGCTTAGATAGCTAAATGTAGATCTCAACAAATGGACATTTACCCCAGTATCTACAAACAGGCCACACTAAAGCTACCAGCACAACTATGTTCGTTGCAATATTATTTACTGTAGCCAAGAAATGAGCCAGACAAAAAGGGACATGGGTTTCATGGTTTCCCTCATTTGTAGTAATTAGTATATGTCTATGGTCACAATAGCTCAATAGCTGAGTACATATGACCTTATAAACTGTTGCTAATCGAAATGAACTCCAAGATGTAGAAACAGGTTTTTTGCTTTGTTTTGCTTTTTCCTCAGTGTACTGCATGTAGTTATTTATTTTTTCTTTTGTCTGCTCCCCATTATCATTGTTTTTTATTTCACATATATTGTATATAAGTTTACCTGATTTGAGAACAGGAAGTGTAATCACAGAAATGATGAGACAAAGGATAAAGGGTAAACCAATGCAACACACTATTCACAAGACAATATGTTGAAAATGAACATACAACTTGTGTGTAGGGGGAGAGGTATGGAAGTGAAGGAAAATGAGAGAAAAACAAGGGAGTGGGTAACAATGTTCAAGTAATGTCCTCATTCCATTATGAAAAAGTAACTCCTCTGTACATCACATTTACAATTAAAAAAAGAAGTGACAAAAAGCCCTGTTTTGCACAGATTAATGTGAGATCAAGTCTCACTTCCAGCCAGGGCATGTTCCTGAACTGCAATCTTCCTATTCCATTGTTGTGATAACAGCCATGTGACAATGCATCCAGCTTCCTTATATTGGCAGATTTATTTATTTGAATTTATCCTATTCTCACAATTTTAAGTTTTGTTGCTTCTATACTATCAAGGACAATATTAATTTTAATTTAGAGAATAAGGCTTTTTGTGTGGGTGGTCCTGGGGCTTGAATCCAGGGCCTGGACTCTGTCCCTGAGTCTCCCTGTGCTCAAGGCTACCATTCTACCATTTGAGCTATTTCATCACCAGTTCTAGATTTTTTTTAATTTATGTGGTACTGAAGAATTGAACCTAGGGATTCAAACATACTAGGCATTCCCTCTACCACTATCCCTCATTCCTAGGCCAAGATACAAGTTTCTGATCATACACATTGACATTATATAGTTATTATTTAATTTATTCAGGTAGTTTAAGGTTTGCAGAGCAGTAAAGTTGAAGATACACATATTAACTCTGCTATTCATTTTAATCACACAAAATTCATGTTCTCAATCTTTATCATAAAATCTCATGCCAGAAGGGTACATTCATGAAAATAAATCAATCCATATTAACAAACTAAAGCCTAAAGTTCATAGTTTACTTCAGGGTTGTGTTTGGTGGTAGGCATTCCATAACATTTGACAAGTGTATAATCACATACATTTGCCATTATGGAACGATACTGAAGAATTTGTATCATCTAATATTATATGTGTTCCATCTGTTCATAACTTGCTCTCTCAACCACCATCATCCATTTGTGTTTTTTTTTTTTTTTTACTATTTCAATAGTATTATCTTTCCTTTAGTGTCACATTGGAATCACATAGTATGTGATATCCACACGTTGGCTCTTTCAGTTAGGGATTGTCCCTTCGGGTCTTCCATGTCTTTTCATGATTTGACAGTTCATTTCTTTAAATCTGAATAATATTCTGTGGTCTACACATGTCCATTCTATTAAGTGAAGCATATCTTGGTTGTTATACTTTCTATTTTTAGTTCTTTGTGCCAATGTCCAACTTTCTGCTGGTAATGCCCATTCTTATTTTCAAGTCATCTACTTTATTCATTAGGGCTCTAAGCATCACAATTATAGTCTAAACTTCTGGACTGATAAGTACAACATGTCTGGCATATTCAAAAGTCTGATTCAAATGCTTGCACTATCTCTTCAGAGTGCAATTTGTATTGACTTTCAGTATGCATTGTAATTGATTCGTGATACCTGAACATAATGTAATGAGTAAGCATAACATCTGTAAATAAGCCTTTAGTGATGTTGTGCCTAGATGTACAAAGAGAAGAAGCATTCTAACATCCTGTAATTCACTTTTCTTAGTCTTGTAATGAATTCTGAGTCTGGACACTAAAATTAACCTGCCTTCACAACTCCTTCCCTTCTATGCCTTCGGAATGTCTGTCTAAAGAACTAAAGCATTTTGGAATCAGGTATTTTTCTTCCTTCAGGATGGTTCAATGATTCCGAAAACTCAAAATAAAATAAACTCTCAGCAGGTTGATGGCAGACTATGTCACAAAGAATAGAATGTACTCGTATTTCAAAATGGTTACTCTTTCTCATAACTAGGCCAGATGCCAGAGGACATTCCCTCTCCCTGCCCCCCACCTCACCAGTGAGAACCTAGAGGTAAAATTAAAGAAAAACAAAACAAAAACAAAAACTGAAGGCTCCCAAGATTGACTGGGTCTCTATGAGTCTGACTCCCAGGCTTGTCTATTTACCATCTCTAGCAATTCATGAATTACAATTCCAGGTTTCCTAACTAGCTCTTGGTTCTAGAAGAGGATTCTGTTGATGAGGTTTTGGTCTGATAGGTTGTGATTCAATTATGCCAGGTATAAAGAACCAGAGATTAGGACTCCAAAATCCTGTGTGGTTTTTGTAATTGATTCTATAAATGAAGATAATAATGAAATAAAATTTCCCTTCATTTTATAAGCAAAAATGCTAATAGTCAGTGTCTGACAATATTATGTACAAGTTGTAAGTACAAAGATTACATTTGCCAGTTTCTAAAATATAATATGCCTCTTGACTTCCTACGTAACAACATTCTGGTTTTGTTTTGATGATTTCTCCGAGATTCTTACTCAATTATTTTATTTTTTACTTCCATATATTTTTATTATAACTAATAGAAGGGTTACATTATATTTACCAGATAGAAGGTGCATTACTTCACATACATTGATACCCTTTCTCATGTTTTTTTTCCCATTTCTCACCCCAACCCCTCCCCTCATCTTGTTTTCCCTTATCTGATTTCAAATAATCAAAAATGCATATATAAAATATATCAGATAACAAGGTGAAATACTATAATAATATGAGATAACCAAGGGACAGCAAAAGAGATGAGGCATAACATACTACATTCAGGACAACAATCACTCGTTACATGGCTTTTGTTTCTATATCTAGAGGTCCTTTCATATAGCATCATTCTATATGGCCTATGTATCTAGGTTTGGTTCTATTGTAAACTTCTGTTAATAGAGCCCAAGGTTTCTACTGATTATGACAAATGAGGGAAACCATTGAGCCTAAGTTCTTTTGAGTCTGGCTTACTTCATGTGATTTTTTCTAAGTCTTTCCATTTCCTTACAAATGGGGCAATGTCATTCTTTCTGATAGCAGCATAGAATTCCATTGGGTATAAATACCACATCTTGTGATCCACTCATCAACTGAGGGGCATCTGGGTTGGTTCTATATCTTTGCTATGGTAAATAGTGCTGCAATGAACATCGTTATTCTAGTGGATTTAGTATGCCCTTGCTTCAGGATGATTGGGTAAATGCCAAGTAGTGGAATTGCTGGGTCATAGGGGAGCTCTATATTTAGTCTTTTGAGGAATTGCTATATTCCTTTCCCTAGTGGTTGAATGAGTTTCACTCCTACCAAGCGTGTAGTAGTGATCCCTCCTGGCTGCATCCCCTCAAGCATCTGTTGTTATTTCTTAAACATGGCTATTCTAACCGGAATAAGGTGGAATTTTAGAATTATTTTGATTTGCATTTCTTTTATGGCCAGAGATGTCGAACATTTCTTCATGTGTCTATAGGCCATTTTTATTTCTTCTTCAGAGAAGACTCTAAGTCTTTGGCCCATCTTTTAATAGGATGGTTGTTTCTTTGGAGATTAGTTTTGGAGTGATTCAATTTTGTGAGCTGTTGATATATTTTAGATATGAGACCATTGTCTGTTGTATGGTTAGTGAAGCCCTTCTCCCACTCTGTAGGCTTTCTAGTTCATTTGCTGGCTATGTCCTTTGCCATACAGAAGCTCTGAAGTTTAATACAGTCCCACTTATCCAGATTTTCTCTGATTTGTTGTGTTTCTTGATCCTTATTAAGAAAGTTTCATCCTATGCCAAAGAGACCTAGTGAATCTCCTATTCCTTCTTGTAAAGTTTTCAGGGTATCTGGTTTTACCTGGAGGTCTTTGATCCATTTGGAGTTAATCCTGGTGCAGGGTGACAGAGAAGGATCCAACTTTAGTTTTCTGCAGGTGCTTAACCAGTTCTGCCAGCACCACTTGTTGAAGAGGCTGTCTTTCTTCCATTCTATTTTTTTGGCTCCCTTGTCAAAGATTAGGTGGCTTTAGGTCTGTGGTTTAATATCTGGGTCCTCAGTTCTATTCCATTGGTCTTCAGGCCTGATCTTGTGCCAGTACCAAGCTGTTTTGAGAATTATAGCTCTGTAATAGAGTCTAAAGTTTGGTATTGAAATTCCTCCTGTGCTGTTCTTTCTGCTAAGAAGTGTTTTTGCTATAAAGGGTCTTTTATTATTCCATATGAAATTTTGGAATGCCTCTTTTATTTCATTAAAGAATGATATTGGGATATTAATGGATATTTTGCTGAATTTGTAGATAGCCCTTGGCAAGATTGCCATTTTCTCAATGTTAATTCTACCAATCCAGGAGCATGGGAGGTTTTTCCATTTCCTCAGTTCTCCTTTAATTTCCTTTTTCAGGGTTTTAAAGTTTTCATGAAGAAAGTCCTCATTCTTAGTTAATTCCTAGACACTTTATTTTCTTTGAGGCTACTGCAAAAGCAGTTGCTTTCCTGAATGTTGCCTCATTTCTCTGATTGTTGGCATAGAGGAAGGCAGTTGATTTTTTTTTAGAAAAGAAACAATAAGTAGCTTTTATTGATAATACCAGGCTTAAACCTGTGTTTAACAAGCAAGCCACATAATAGCACCATGGTTAAGACTCTAGCCTGCTTTTCCAAGCTGTCATTTTACAATTTATTAAGTAAACAGGGATCAAATGTCTCTTATCCCCCCCCCATGTGATCTTTTTATACACACACAAGGCAGTTGATTTTTGAGAGTTAATTTTATATCCTGCTACATTACCAAAGTTTTGAATCAGCTCAAGCAGCTTGGGAGTGGAGTCTATAGGGTTTTTTAAATACAGAATCATGTCATCTGGAAAGAGGGATGTTTCACTTCCTTTTTCCTTATTTGGATCCCCTGTATGCTTGCTTCTTGCCTATTACTTTGGCTAAGAATTCTAATACTATGTTAAAGAAGAGGGGATAGAGTGGGTATCCTTGTCTCATTCCAGATTTTAGAGGCACTGGTTTTAGCTTTTTGCCATTAAGTATAATGCTAGCCTTTATTATACTGAGGAAAGTTCCATGGATTCCTAGTTTCTCCAGAGCTTTTAGTATAAAGGGGTTTTGGAACTTGTCAAATGCCTTTTCTGCATCTGTTGTTACTCACTTAATATTATTAGGATTTTTTTGAAGTCATAGATCCAGTGGTTCCCTTTGATAGCCTCTCCTCATTTTATACTCAGTAATGACAATAGTTCTTTTTGAATATGAATTTCTGATCGAAACTCATGTATCCAAGGGATGTAAGACACATTAAAATATGATGAGGGTTTATTTGAGGCCTAACTACATAATGATATTCAAAAGAGAGTCATAATTTTGATGACAATTTTTTTTCTTTCAAATCACTCCTTTACAAAATGGCAATTCATTGAGTTGTTTTTTCATCTTGTAATTGTTTTTTTGTTTCTTTGTGGTTTTGCTTTCAAATTCCTTTTCTTCACCAGGGATTTTTAGAAACTATGCATAAAGATAAATGTGAAATCATTGTGTATATTGATTGTGTGTTGTGTATATGGACATTCTTCTCTCCAAGAAAACTGATAGATTCCAAAGGAAATGAAAACAACCAATAATTATTTTCATTTATTTTACATTTTCTAATGAACTTGCCTCATGTAATGATTTCATTCTGGTTATACGTTAATAGAATTACACTGAATTTCTATCCCTATGTAAGTACTCAAAATTCAATTGGGCTTTCTTGTTTTTAGTTTTCTCTTTTATGATAAAGGTTGATCATAACAACAATAAGAAAACTACAACTGTTCTTATCATACAACGTTTTATTCATCCTGTTTGCTCTACATGATATCAAAGTATATATTAACAACATTAACATTTGTTTTTTCTCCTGGCACAAAGGTTTGAATGCAGAAGCATAAGCTTGCTAAGCCAGCATTCTATTCCTGAGTCATTCTTCTAATTCTTTTATGTGCTCATTATTATTATTATTATTATTATTATTATTACTATTATTATTTTGCCAGTTCTAGACTTGAGATCAGGGCCTGAGCCCTGTCCTTGGACTTCCTCAATGCTAGAACTCTACCACCTGAGCCTCAGCACCACTTCAGGCTTTTTTCTATGTATGTGGTACCAAGTAATCGAACCCAGGTCTTTGTGCATGCTAGGCAAGCACTCTACCACTAGGCTAAACTCCTGGCCCAATGTGCTCAATATCTTTTAAGCAATGTGTTGTTTCCTGTTCCAATGCATGCCTTGAACATGATGTGTCTATTTCAGGTTTGTAGTTATAGCTGGGCAGATCTGTATATGTCATTACAACCAGCTTCATCTATTGACATAGAATGCCATGCAATTTTTTTTGTCTAAACTGATTTGGAATTAAGATCCTCCCAATTTGAAGACTTCTCCTAGGCGACTGGTGCATACCAAAACAAAATGCCTAGATTTTATGTGAGCAAGACTAGCCCAGGCTAGGCTTGAACCACAATTCTCCCAATCCAAATCTTCAAAGTATTTAGGACTATAGGTATGTGCCAACAGAATTTTCTTTCTTTCTTTCCTTTTTCTTTTCTTTGTTTTGTTTTGTTTTGTTTTTGGTGGGTCATGGGGCTTGAACTCGGCCTGGGTGCTATCCTTGAGCTCTTCAGCTCAAGGCTACCACCCTACCCTTGAGCCAGTCCTCATTTCCTGTGTTCTAGAGGTTAATTGAGATAAGAGTCTCTGGTCCTTTTGTGTCCGAGCTGGTTTTGAACCTTGATCATCAGACCTCTGTCTCCTGAGTAACTAGGATTACAGGCATGAACTGCCTGGCCCCTTGCTCAGAATTTTCTTAATAGATAAAACAAGTCTCTCTTCCATTTGTTGTTGTATCATAATCATATTCTGTACATAAATATACACACATATATACCAGAATCATCCACAGGTTAAAAATATGTCAACATTATATACTTAAGAACAATTGTAACGTTGTCAATTCATGCCAAAGAACAATTATTATAATTTAATATGGAATATAATTTGGAAGAAAAACATATTTTTTATGATTTGGGGCATTAAAAATCTAGTCTTTGTTTGGCAGTACACATAATCATATTGAAAGTAATATAATAATTCTTAACATCTCTCACATTAAATTGAATAAAAACAGCATTTTCCTTTTTCTGGAAATTCCTGTCAGCATTGATCACATCCTCCCTCTTGACAAGACCTTTTTAAACTATTTTTCAACTTGTATCTTGGTTATGAAGAGAGTGTCTTGAATATAGTAGGCAATAAAAAAGTTCATGAAATGGATTGTAGGGAAAAAAATCACACACTGTTTGGGGTTTTGTTGCATGAATTTATAATATTTCAAATAATATACTCCCAATGTTTCAAAAATAAAAGAAATATAATGAGATATACGAGAAGCAACTTATTTGAGGTTTTTCTGCTTTATAAATGTGTATAAAACCAGACAATATTAGTGTTTTTGATGTCACCATGGGAAAATCTCCACTAAACCTTATAGATCATCTTTTAACTTTGTACATGCACTATGTGAGGCAGCTTAATGAAGAAGGAGGGAATATAAGAAAGAATAATATGCATTTTAATAAATCATATATCCTTGTGCTATTTAAATGTTTCTTCAAGGTTGATTGAAACTTTAACCTCAGTCTCAATAAAAAAGAAAAGCTTCAAATTTGCCAGACCTTGAATTTTTACAACACTATGTTGAATTATGCAGTGATCAGTCAATTATTCATCTCCTTCAGCCTGAGATCGCTGTGCTTTGAAAAGCATGCAAAAATGGGGCTACAGAATGTGATGCTGTGTCAACACATTTCATTCAGGATTGCTTACAAGACAAATTTTTGTTTCAACATTGATTCTAGTTTTCTTGATGTTTGCTTCTAATAAGCTACCTGTTACAAATCAATTTCAGTTTGCATGCTTTAGTTTCTGATTCAGGATGATACACTGCCAAAATGACATTACTGCTTTTCCATAGATTTCTCCACTTGTGTGAGACATAGAGATCTTTCATATTTCAAGGTAATCTTAATGTAAGACCAAAAAACAAACCTACTAATGGAAGAAGCAAGAATGGATGAACTAGTTCTAAACTCCAGGAAAGATTTATTTGTGATCTTTGGGATTCCTAAAATAATTCATCAATAAAATAAATGAAAGAATGCAGAAATCTAAGTGTGTTTGGGCTCTAATAAATCTATAGGCAATAGAAGAATTCTGTTTGGGGAGAAACACTGTAGCAAGTTATGAAAGAAGCCAGGCTTGCAATTTGTACCCTTGATTAAAATCTTGATTATACTATTTACTTTTCCTTAATGTAAGACATGTAGATTTACTGCTTGTTGTTATGAACAAAGAAAGAGAATGGCTAGGGATGTTGTATGATAGCCACCTGTGCTCACCATTTTAAACACAATGCTTAGGCAATATGAACTGAAACTTTTTAAAAATTTTTTGATTCACTTAATTAAAAGCTTTAAAACTAAACAAATCAACTCTAATTAGTATACAAGTATACATGATACCACATGTGCAGTATAATTCCAAAGGATATTTGGAAAAAATGTTCTCAGTTGGGCCTTTTGTAATATATGAACTATTAGCTTGTAGGCATCATTGCTTTCACTGGTGTAATTCTCTCTTGTTAGAAATACTGAGTAAAAATCAGTGGAGCTTGGATTAATGATTCTAGGATCAAATGAATGTAGACATATGCTCCATTAAACTCCATAAACCCTACCAATGTTCTTTATTTAAAGAACATCTTAATGCAGTCACATTGAAAAATTTTAATGACCACTGACCTCATCAGTAATCCAGTGTTTATTGTAGATTTTCCCCACTTTCGAAAAAGTGTTATTTTCAGTTCTTTAATATTTTTAAGGTATTTCTTCCAGAATACTGTCAGGATGAAGAATGAGTATAATGGAGGAATTTCTGAAAAAAAAAACAGTAACCAAGTGTACATGTATTGTGGTGAAATATTATATTTCAATTTAATTAAAATAATGATGTTATCCAAACATATCTGAAACGTTTTTCCAGGATTAGATGAGTTGCCAGCTATAAAACATTTTCCAAAATCTTTAACATCTGGTAAAGTGAATAAATATGATATTTACTGAACTAGCATCATGATGTCTTCAAATAGAGAAGTATTTTGGAAATCTGTCAAGATAATGCACAAATTTAACAAGTTACTCAGATTCCATTTTTATGAATCTCCCATCTGATTTAAATCAAATCAATGTCATTGCATCTTTTATGATGCTTTTCTTATTTGATTAATCAACATCATGTATCTATCTATTTATCTATTAATCTATTATTGATATCATCTAACTACTTAATGAACATTTAAATTTAGAGGGTCTAAAATAAATATGCATCCACAATTTATGCCTTATTTTTAATCCTCATAAGATGGTTCATCCTGTTTAAATTTTAGGCTTTTTGGTAGATTCATTTAGGAATATATCCAAAAGTACAGACTAATGTATCTCATCTAAGATTAGAGACACAACTCCCAGTAGTGTGACATAAGAAATGGTTATTTAAAATTAAAAAAAAATACTTTCCCAGGTTATGCTGAAACATTAAGAGCAACTGCAGTAGACTAGTGATGTTTCTTTTATGTAATACTGTGATATGTGAAGTCCAGCACATAGTTATGGTCCAGGTAAAACAACAACAACAACAACAAGAAACACTACATTATGCTATTCATAGAAGTAAGAATGTTGTTGTTAAAGTCACAAATAAATTTTAAAAATTGCTTCTCCAAATGATGATTTGACCCAAATTAAAGGGAGAAAGAAAAGAGATGGGCTAGACGGCTTCAAGTTCAGCCCTTTCTTGAACTACTTGCAGTTCTAATGGCAGTATATTTGGGTGTCTCCATGTCGAGTGCAGCGTTCTGTCATCTGTGTTCATATCTTTTTCCTCTCATAATCAGACTTTGCACCAAGCCCCCACCTAATACCCCACCCTCAACTCCAGAAAAGTCTACTTGTTTTTGTTAAATTCCTGCTATATGTTCATATACATTCTTCCCCAAAGGCCCACAAAGTCCTGTAAAAATGGAAAACTAGCCTTTTTGCCAGATGAGAGAAAACCCAAGCAAGAAAATAGTCAGTTGTGAACATATAAAAAATGCATTCATAGAAGAATTTTATTTTTAAATTCACAAACAGAAATTATTAATTATTATTATCTCACTCCTAAAAATGGAACTGAATTACATTCTAATAGATGGGTAGTCTGGTAATCTAAAGTACAAGCAGATAAGGAAAAAATACCAAAAATATGGCTGGAAATTAAAATGCATTTAAATGAAGGTTAGTATAAAACATTGAATGTATAAATACATACTTGTCCAATACATGATTTTTGTTTAAGCTTTGTTCAGTCAAAGCAAGGAAAAATGAGTATAATGAACATTGCTAAATTAAAAAATAACATTTACATAAACTACATGATTTTTTAAAAATAGGCTAATAGACCAGTAGCGTAATTGCTGTTGATAGAGAAACCTTATTTATATTCAGCTTTCTATATGTCCAAATAATTAAGTCCAGATAATTAAGTAGATCTTGACTGCTAGATCAGTCTAGGAAAGTATCACTTCTAGAAAAAGAAAATGGCTTTAAACTCTTTATGTACATTTAAAAGATTTGATAGATCAAATCCCTACTCCTATAAATCAGTTTGTTGCATCAATTGTAACATCATACATACAATCATATAAAAATTTTGAGAGGGGTGTGTAAATTACAAAATACCGTACGATATCTAGACTTATTTATTTTTTTCCTAGGAAAACATTTTTAGTCTGAGAATGAAATACTACCTTTCCTCTAATCATCCCCGTGGTAATAACACAGCGCTAAAAGGGCTGCTTGTACTCAAGCTAGTACAAGCGATGAAGCCATTATAATTTAGGGTGTGTTCCATCCTTTTGAAAGAGGTAATTCCACAGGAGATGACGGTAATAGATACAGTATGCTGTGATGTAGTATACAATAATAGAGTATAATATAGCACTATATGACTGTGGTCCTAAGAATGACAGTCCTGGGCCAAACGACTAAAGGCGATCAATTTGATTTACACATAAGAGTTGATGCAAAACCAAGGCTCATGAACATCATGAAATCCATTTAGTCTTACCTGCTGTGATGGAGGCCTAGAAAATAGTCATTTTCTTTCCATCTTTTCTTGCTGTTCAATTTTGGTTGAGTGCCATATAATGTACTGAAATAAACTGTCAACACACACTGCTGTTGCTCATTGGCAAAAAGCTCTGCTGCTTTTTGGATGTTTGATAAAGTGTCTAGGGCATCAATGCAGAATATCGTAAGTAAAAATTTAGATATATATCATGCTATAGTGAAATGCTGCTTTGCTGATAATATTCTCCATATACACTTTCACATCTACAATTTCTTTTAAATTCAATTCAACACATACTTATTGTAAGGTTTATGCAAAAATGCTGTGCTGAGTGCTGGCAATGCAAGAATAAATAATACATAGTCCCTGCACTTGAGGAAATCTCCATAAACTGGATAATACAGGTGTAAAAGCAAATAAATTATAATAAAACATAGGGATACTTTTAGAATCATAAGGAAATTGGTTGTCAGAACTCAAAAGACATTTAAATCCTAAGAAACATATTGAAGAGGTGATGCATGTCCTAGATTTTATGGGAAGTAGAGATTTTTCCTACTTTAATCAGTAGTAAATCTTGTAAGATATTGGTACAAGTATAGCATGGTTCTCATGAAGATTAGAGAAGCTGGGATAGAGATGGAATATCATTTACACGTAAAATGAAATTTAGGTCATAGATTTAATTCTATGTCAGAAACTTACTAGACTTTCAGAAACCTCCTCATACATTCATTCTTACAAGAGCCTTCTCAGTGATTACTGAAATCAAAAAGAACGATTTTCCTTTTGAAACATCACTATCATGGACGAAGATAATCATCATATGCACAGGCTAGCTAACTAAATAAATGTCTCAAATACGTTTAAACCAAGCAGACAAAAAATGGTAAAAAAAAAAAAAAAAGCAGTTACTATTAAATTTTCCTCTGGTACAAACTAGGCCAGACACTTTGTAAAAATATTGATATTATGCTATGCAGTCAAACCAAATTTCTTTGAAGAGGGGAAAGAGAAAGGCTTTTGAATTTGTTAACATGTTGGTTATCGATGGGATGAGCAAGTGAAGTTTTAGTCAGTGGAACGGGGGAAAATGAGAATTATAATTAAAAAATAATGGAGTGTTGAGAAAGAGAATGTATTCAAGAATTTGGGGACATAGAAAATGTAATACCATGGGTGTGGTTGGAAGTATTTTGACTTATTGTTGTCATTTTTTAATGTAGAGGAATAAAAACAGCAAGTTGGAAAATTAGGCATAAAATAAAATTCTTGGAAAGAAGGAATCTCACTAGAGAAAATAGAAATGATAGTTTAGTACATTAGTGAAAAAGAGTTCTGGGACATGATCAGGACTGTAGTTGGAGGGATTTTTTTATGAATAATAGACTGGTGACTTTAGATATAGGGTCTCAATTTTCTACATGTTAAAATTGTTTTTAAACTTATGGTTATAGAAGGTTCTTCTGGGAAGCCATAGAATTCCATAGTAATTTTGTTGTTGGAAAATAAGACATAAGAAGAGATATTTGCTCAAACTTACCCAGGAATCCAGTGACAAACATGAAAGGTTTACCTGGGAATAGAATACTAGAATACAGAAAAAGCGTTTAAAACATTTGGTGAAACAAGATGATTGGGAGGAAGTGGGGGAGGGAAATGGGGACAAAAAAACATGAAAAAGGGTATCAATGCATGAGAAATGATGTACCTATTATCTGGTGAATAAAACTATAACCCCTCTATGCATTATTCTGACAATAAATTTTAAAAAGAACATTTTGTGAACTATCTGTTAAGCCAATTTATGAAATGAAAGGAAGTACACAAAACATGGGTGTACTTCAGAACTGTAGCATCAGGAGAATATAGTCCAACAGAAAGAAAATACGAGTGGTAAGGACATATGTATATGTGGAATACAAATTTTTCTCAGAAGTAAGCATATTTTCAGATTTATACTAAAAATGAATATTCCCTAAGTATAAGAGGAACTTTCACCAACCCAAAGGATTAATAGTATTGCCAGCTCCTCTACAACTCTCAATGTTATGGGTAGAGATCTTTTTTTTTTAAGCTTCTCAAACTCTAATGTAAGTCTACTGATATCATGAAAACCTTCACTGTTTCATTAAGAACAGTTTCTTAAGAATCTATTTGTGCCGGAGAAGACCAAGAAAAATAAATAAAGGCAATGTTGGATCCTGTCACCGGCAAAAGGCATAAATAGAAACATTGCTAAAATTGAAATAAGCACTTCTGATATGCCACTAATAATAATTTTGTAGTCTCAAAAATTACATTATACTCATACAAAAATATTAGCAGTAGGGGGACTGCAGTGAGAGAAATCAGATCCTTGGAACAGTTTTAGGAGTTTCCTGTAACTGAAAAGTTCATTCAAATTCAAGAGGTTTTGTTTTTTCTTTTTGCTTTATGCCCTGGGTTTGTTTACAGGGTGGGAGAAAGATTTGAACAGTGCAGCTCCATGTGGTGTGTTGACATTGGTTTCTGCTGTGAGCTCAGTGACCTGAGGTGGGAGAGAGTGCCAAAGTCTCGAAGCTCTAATGCTTTCTTAGTGTCTCACTCTACCTCAGAACCATCCATATGTCTTCTTTCTGAGTCTTTATGGCACAGACTGTTGGAAATATCTCTCACATCCATTTCCTGGGGTTCATATATATCCTGGGACTTGCTGTGGAGCTTCTGGTTAGGGATAAAGCGTCTCTGCTCCCCCCCCCCCACTTTCTGCCAAGAGCTCTGGGCTCAGGCACATGCAAATATATTATCTCTCAAGGATGACAGAGCTTGCTGATGTTTCAGAGTTGGGCAGAACATGGCCCATGTTGGTGGATTTTGTTTAGAACTACTTTTAATAAAAATCAGATTGTTACATACCAATCAAGACCTCCCATACAAAAATCTTGGAGCAGTTGGTGACCAGGAATATGTCAATTCAGCACATTACCTCTGTGATTTGTTTTTTTCTTGCACTGAAAGGTTGAAAGATAAATAAAATGATACAAGATTTCCCAAGTCCTACCTATAAGACAGGGATGGAAATGTTGAGGTAACAAAAAAATATCTCACCAATAATGGGTACACTAGTTTTAGTTCTTCCTCTATAGATAATGTGCAGTCTACCATGACAGGCTGGTCACCAACTCCTCGATTAGCTTTAATTCATACAAAATTGGAAAGCAGCCCTGTACATTTCTGGATTAAAGACTCTACCTTGACAGAATTTATTTTATTTTAAAATAAAGGTTCACTTTGGTTTGTATAGGAAGGTAAAATCTGCTTTAGAAAAGTGACATTGAGTCTCAAAAGCAAATGTCTAAAAGGTCCAGCCTTCCAGGAAATTTGTGCATTGTTGGGTTTTTTTGAAGTTGGATCCCAATCAATCACAAGTGCTTAACAGTGCTGATATGTCAGTCATTGTCCAGAATGTGGTGCCATGCATACTGTTAAATGAACATTTTCATTTCCCAGAGGAATTATCTTCTGTCCATCCTTCTAATACAAGGCATTGTTCCCAGGCTATTTATATCAGCACTGCTCCCTCTCATTGGACCTGTTTCTTTAAATAAAGTAGGAAAGAACATACCAACAGGCTGCTTGTTATTTATCAGGGCTGTGTGACAAAAAGAAGATGCATCCGAATATAAGAGAAATATTATAGACACCAACTTTAATAATGTATAGTATACATTTAAATAGCCTTATTTGGAAAAGATCCATGCTGACTATATGAATCAAAAGGCTGATTTAGAGCAGTTTTTTTTCTTGTGCATTATGATTATGTGACTAGAAGCAGGAAACAGCATTTGCTCTTTCAATCATCTAATGAGTTCTGTCTCGAAATGTGGATCTTTTAAAGTGTACTTTTCATAGATACATTTATGAATCTTTATACTTTTTAAGTATAAAAAGCACTTTTTTCATATATTTTATTGTAATTAATAAAAGTGTTACATTACATTCACCAGATAGAAGGTGCATTACTTTACAAACATTGATACCCTTTCTCATATCTTGGTCCCCCCTTCCCTATCAGATTTCAAATAACCAAATACACATATATACATTATATCAGATAAAAAAAGCACTTTTAAGGATGGGTTGAAAGATTTAGTTTGATGTTCTTTTCAAGTCAATATCATTTGGTATTATTTTTTTCTGTTTATACAGTAAGAATCACAAAGTAATGTTTTGAAAACTCTGTTTAATAAAGGAAGTGAATTTATACCAGTTTTCTTTATTGATGTTGAATAGGAACTAATCTCATTAGATAAGTAAAAATGACCCAGAGAAATATTCAGCATTCTCCCTGGTAAAAGAGAAAAGCATTTGTTTGCATTTGCTATTCATGACTGTATGAATTATAAATATTCTACAAGAATAGATCCTTGTAGTTTTTTTTTTAATTCATCGAAGTATCAGTTTACCAACGGAAGCAAAACCTAGTCAGAATTTGTGTGCATATAGGGACATACCATATAAACCACACCAGCTACCAGAGTAAGAGCTTTAACAAATCCTCATTATTCAGGTAGTTAACGAGCAAGCTAAATAGGAACAGCACGCTGCTGTAAATACTCAAGGAGGCAGACAGAGAAGTGGTTATGACAGCTTTCACATTATCTTATTGCAGAATCGAGGCAGTAGTCACAGCTGGCTCATATGTCAAAATGTGTCAGGACTTAAATGGTAAAACAGGAGTGCAACAGCAATTGGCTTTTCAATCAATAACACAATCAATATATTTCACAGATATTTTCCCATATCTAAATTACTCTGCAGAGATGAGGGACCTAGACTGAGTGTTTATAAATCAATAAAACACAGAGCTAAAGGACATCTGCTCCTGTTCTTTTCTTCAAGGTGCTGCTTACTTTATTTTTTAAATCCAGCTCTCTTCTTTTTTAAGAATATTCTATTGAGGACAAATAGCACTCTTGTGCACACAAATCAGCTTACTGCTGCATTTCGTATACACGATGTTTTTAAATAATTTTGTGCTTGCACATTCAACTAAGTGTAAGGATAGCTTTGCCTAGTTTAGAATGCTTATGACTGTTAGAATTAATAAAGCAGCTTTAAAATTTCACGTAATATATGCTATCTCAACTCCAAAAAAGTATCAAAATACGGCATCCAAATTTGAGAACTGAAATAATAACCTAGGGTATCACGACTATTTTCCACTCTCACATGGAACAATACTCTTACTGAAAATTATATATTTCACTTGTGCAGATATGCCACCAATGAGAAAAATGCTGTCCTGCACAAATTCATCCCTTATTCAGAGAGACATCATGAGAGCAAGCAAACCAGCAAAGAAACACTACAATTTAATGTGAAACTCTAATACTGACATATAATTTTATATCTATCTTATATTTCAAAATGAGGTGAAGTATGAAGAACAGCTTAAGCTGGGGTGTTCTGAGTTAAAGCTGCTATACGCTATCACTAGACTCTATAACATAAAGTAATATTATGTTTTACACTGTCAGTGTTTTTTTAAAGACAGAATGTCATGTTGTGATACAAATAGAATGCAAATTAAATACATCAATCTATAAATTTTCTATAGCTTTGGTGGCTAAGATAAATATTTTCCAAGCAGTTTTCTGTAAGTACAGACAGTGAGGAACTGTGCATTATAAGACTGTTAGTACAGTGTGAATTTGAGATAAGATGTAAATGTTGAGCCTTTGTATGGAAAACTCTTTTTTTGCCACCTTAGTTTCCTTTTCTCAGATTGAGATGGAAAACTGAGATGATGTCTTATTCTAATGGCCATAGAACCAATGTGTCTATCAAATGGACACTGTCTTAGGAATATATACAGAATCTGGGTCTACGTACTAGCATTATCTTTTGGCATACATTTCACAATAATAATTAATTCGAATATAATTTCCCTATTCTCTTCTTGCCTTCTCTTGTCCCATTTTTCAGAAACATCTCAGCCAACTGAGACTTCATTCCAATCCCTGCATAATTTTTCCTTGTTAAGATTTTATGCCTTGCTGCTAGAAAATTTCTCAATTTGTTATGACTATACCATGGAAATATCCACTTGCAAATCCAATTCTGTGTGATGCGTACCTCCTACCTCAATTGTTTTATTTCATTTTATTTCATTTTATTTATTATTTTCCAGTCATGAGGACTGAACTCAGGGCCTGATCACTGTTCTTGGGCTTTCTCAAGGCTAGAGCTCTACCACTTGAGCCTCAGCACCACTTCCAGCTTTTTTCTATGTATATGGTCCCGAGAAATCCAGCCCAGGTCTTCGTGAATGCTAGGCAAGCACTCTACCAGTAGGCCAAACTCCTGGTCCCCTCCTACCTCATTTTGCAAACAGAATTAAATAGTGATGTTTAAAATGCTCCCATAAAAGTACATTATAAAATATAAGACTGAGAGTTGAGTGATTTTATTTGTTGTTAGTGGTGGTGGTTGTGGAGCTTGAACTTGGCCTGGGAACTGTCCCTGAGCTCTTTAGTTCAAAGTTATCACTCCACCACTTGATGGCATTTCTGGTTTTCTGGTGGTGAATTGGAGATAAGAGTCTCTTGAACTTTTGTTCCCAGGCTGGCTTCAAACCATGACCATTAGATCTCAGCCTTTTGAGTAGGTAGGGTTATAGGCATGAATCACCAGGCACCCAACTAAAACTCAGAGTTTTGAGACTTGCTTTACTCATTAAAAAAAAAAAAAATCCTGCTTCTGAATTTGAATTGTTTTATTTATTTTTCTTGAAAGAGAAATAGGTTTAAGATATTTAACATCATTTACTGAATCAATATAAAGGACCAATGAGCACCTAGAAAAATGTCTATCCAACTCTTAATTCATAAAATAAATATTTGTGTCTGTTTTGTGATATACACAGATAAAACAATTGACAAAAAGATTTCTCCAAGTGCATTTTAATTGTATTTTATGGGAATTAAAGAAAGTAAAGGTAAACAAGATTAAGAACTTCATTTGCATATACAAGATTAGAATCAAAATTGTTTAAATATAAAACTTACATTTCAAATTGTTTGGTTAAAATCATTTCAAGAGGACATATGGAGAACTAATGAAGAACGATTTGGTCAAAATACATCTTGTTCATGTATAGATATACCAAGAGACCCTTTTGCATATTTAATATATGATAATGCAAAGAAAGCAATAGGAGAGACCAATAAAGAAAAGATTAATAAAGTAGCAATGGATATCACTTTAATAAGTAATTTCCAAAGATTTAAGGTAGATTATAAGACCCAGATCCAAAAGTTTTAAGAGCATATGACCAGTGCAATATTTTGTAAATACCTTAGAAATTCAAATCTAGCTGGTTTCAAAGTGTTGTGTCAAAGTGTTACATCAACCATATTCAAAAGTTATTTTACAGATTAAACCCTTGTTTTAAGAAACAAAGTTTTATTCTTGCATCACTTATTCATGCAAATCTGAAAAAGTACAAAAAAGGTAAGTGAAAGAGAAATGTGCTGTATAAGATATTATAGTAAAATATTTGTATGTAAATTTATAAATAAATATTGGAAAGCACTAATAAATTTTGGGAGTTTGGAGTTTTTCACAATCAAAAAAATTGACGCCTTCAATACATAAGAAGCATTATCAACTCACTTACTTAAACATGCAGTGGTTAAGGTCTGTTCCATGTTAAAGCACACACTGACTTCCCAATTATAGTATTAATTCCTTTGTTATTAAAACAGACTGCCAGCCTTCTTCTATATCATTTTTGCTTCTGAAAGATCAGACCTATTGCCTTTAAAAATGTAGTTTTTCTCAATAATTTTCTTTGCTGTCCTAACTCTATGTCTATGTCTTTTCTACCTAGAGTGTTCTGCTTCTATTCCAACACTAAAACATGCAATATGTACTTTCAGTGGAAATAAGAGTATCAAAATATCTTGCAAATATTCAATAGTCACAGTTTGTTGACCACCATCAAAGATGCTAACATGGAAGCCCTTAGCTTTTGCTCCTCAAGATAACCTTCACTGGTTTTCCAACAGGTATATATTTAAGGAAATCTGTCTTTCTGTCTTTCTAAATACACATAAAACTCTCAAGTTAGATAGAGAACACATTACTTCTGCCAAGAGAATAATGTTGATTTATATGAAAAATGTTTAAGTTTGGAGTGCTCATCTAAATGGAAAATGGTTAGATTTCCTTAGTTAATGTCTAATTCAAAAAAGAAAAATAAGGAACTGTGATTATTATTGTTATTGACATTTACCAAAAGTCCAATATGAGGAATATATATACATTTGAATGTTTTTGGAATACAACATATAGTAAGACATTAATATATGAATCGACTATAATACAATTGAAAATTATTTCTCTTAGACAAAATGTGGCTTGAGGATATGCTTAGATGCAGTTATTACTGAATAACAACAACAGATTGCCTTTCTTTTTTTCTTTTTTCTTCTTCTTTTTTATTTTTTATAATAATTATTTATTGTAATCAATAAAAGGGTTACATGATATTTGCCAGATAGAAGGTGCATTAATTCACATGTTTTGATACCCTTTCACATGTCTTGGTCCCCATTATCCTCCCCTCCACCCCCCGCCCCGTCTTGGTTTTCCCACCTTCCCTATCCAATTTCAAATAACCAAATACAAATAAATCCAATATATCAGGTAACAAAGTGAGATACTGTAACAATATGAGATAACCAAGGGACAGCAAAAGAGATGAGAGATAACACAGTACATTAAGGACAACAATCATTCATTATATGGCTTTCGTTTCAATATCCTGGAGGTCTTTTCAATTAGCTTCATACTATATGGCCTTATGTATCAAGGTTTTGCTGTATTGCAGATCTCTGCTAGTAGAGCCCAAGGTTTCTACTGATTATGACAAATGAGGGAAACCATTGAGCCTAAGTTCTTTTGAGTCTGGCTTACTTCACGTAATATGATTTTTTCTAAGACTTTCCATTTCCTAACAAATGGGGCGATGTCATTCTTTCTGACAGCAGCATAGAATTCCATTGTGTACAAATACCACAACTTGTTGATCCACTCATCAATTGAGGGATATTTAGGTTGGTTCCATATTTTTGCTATGGTGAATAATGCTGCAATGAACATTGTTGTGCTAGTGGATTTAGTATGCCCTAGTTTCTGGATGGTTGGGTAAATGCCAAGTAGTGGAATTGCTGGGTCATAGGGGAGCTCTATGTTTAGCCTTTTGAGGCACTGCCATACTGCTTTCCATAGTGGTTGAATGAGTTTGCACTCCCACCAACAGTGTAGGAGTGATCCCTCCTGGCCACATCCCCTCCAGCATCTGTTGTTATTCGTTTTCTTGATCCTGGGCATTCTAACTGGAGTGAGATGGAATCTTAGATTTTGATTTGCATTTCTTTTATGACCAGAGATGTCGAACATTTCTTCATGTGTCTACAGACCATTTTTGTTTCTTCTTCAGAGAAGACTCTCTTTAAGTCTTTGTCCCATTTTTTAATTGGATGGTTGTTACTTTGGAGATTAGTTTTGGAGTGATTCAATTTTTTGAGTTGTTGATATATTTTAGATATGAGGCCTTTGTCCGTTGTTTGGTTGGTGAAGATCTTCTCCCACTCTGTAGGCTTCCTAATGTCCTTTGCCATACAAAAGCTCTGCAGTTTAATGCAGTCCCACTTATCCAGCCTTTCTCTGATTTGTTGTGATTCTTGGTCCTTATTAAGAAAGTTTCGACCTGTGCCAAGGAGGCCTAGTGTATCTCCTATTCCTTCTTGTAAAGTTTTCAGTGTGTCAGCTTTTACCTCCAGGTCTTTGATCCATTTGGAGTTAATTCTAGTGCAGGGTGACAGAGAAGGATCCAAGTTTAGTTTTCTGCAGGTGCTTAACCAGTTCTGCCAGCACCACTTGTTGAAGAGGCTGTCTTTCTTCCATTCTATTTTTTTGGCTCCCTTGTCAAAGGTTAGGTGGCCTTAGGTCTGTGGTTTAATATCTGGGTCCTCAGTTCTATTCCATTGGTCTTCAGGCCTGTTCTTGTGCCAGTACCAAGCTGTTTTGATCATTATAGCTCTGTAATAGGGCATATTTCATATTGAAAATCCTCCTGGCTCTTTTTTCTGCTAAGACTTGTTTTTGCTATACGGGGTCTTTTATTATTCCATATGAAATTTTGGATTGCCTCTTCTATTTCTTTAAAGATTGCCATTGGGATATTGATGGGTATTGCGTTGAATTTGTAGATAGCCCTTGGCAAGATTGTCATTTTCACAATGTTGATTCTTCCAATCCAGGAGCATGGGAGGTTTTTCCATTTCCTTAGTTCTGCTTTAATTTCCTTTTTTAGGGTTTTACAGTTTTCATCAAAAAGGTCCTTTACATTCTTAGTTAAGGTAATTCCTAGGTACTTTATTTTCTTTGAGGCTATTGCAAAAGGAGTTGCTTTCCTGATTATTGCCTCATTCCTCTCACTGTTGGCGTAGCGGAAGGTAGTTGATTTTTGAGGGTTAATTTTATACCCTGCTACCCTTCCAAAGTTTTGAATCAGCTCAAGAGCTTGGGAGTAGAGTCTATAGGATTCTTTAAATACAGAATCATGTCATCTGCAAAGAGGGATAGTTTTACTTCCTCTTTCCCTACTTGGATCCCCTTTATGGTTGCTTCTTGCCTTATTGCACTGGCTAGGAATTCTAATACTATGTTATTATGTACCATGCATTTGCTATTAAATTCAAAACCAAATATAATCGTATTTGGCATACTAACTTTTACTGATGGGAACTATTTATATTGCTTGACACTCTGCTTAATATATATGTGCAAAAATTTGGTCCAAACCAGCATTCACAGAATGTATGCAAGAATCAGGACTGTGGAAGTGGACCTATGGCTCAACATGGTAGAGCACTATCCTTAAGTAAGAGAGTTAAGGGACAGTACTCAGGCCTTGACTTCAAGCCCCATAACTAAAAAAAATGGGGGGGAAAGGAAAACAAACCCAGTCTCTGAGAATGTTCTTACAAAGTTCAGCCAAAATATAGGAAAAAAAATACATTGATACAAAGCACAAATTTGAGAGGTACTCAGTGGTTATTGCTAAGATAAAGGTAAGGATATGCATAATTTTTAAATTATTATTTGGAACTGCATGTAGAAATGATGTCTTAAAATTACCCACAACCTTGACATTTCACATAATTCCAATAATGTTCTATTACTACCCAAACTATTGTCATAAACATCATCTAAGTCCCCTCTTTTCATGTATTTTTCTTACTTAGAATGGCAGGAAATATTCATTAAGAAGGTAAACTGTTAAATTATCAGGCTACATCTGCAAATGAGCTGTAGAGTAACTTAGACATAGACAGTTTTCAAAGTAATATGATAGTGAGAAGACAGGAAAGTGATTAACAATACAATTTAAATCAGAGTATATGCATTTCTGTGCATGAGTGTGTTCTCATTCTTTCACACACTGCGAATTGGACCTTAGGCCTCAGGCATTCTAGGCACATACAAAAGCACCAGGTCTCACCCTCAACTCCCATATCAAGTTTTTACAATGGGTACTAAGCATGCAATTTTTCTCATTATCAGAAAATTCAGTACAAAGCAAAATAGTTCAGAAAGCTTGAAAATATTAATTGATAGTAATAAAAAGTAAGATGATTGACTAAGGTAGAGTCTGTTTGATTCAAAGGAAGTGAGTACATGAAAGTTGTACTTAAGAACAAAGAACGGTTTTGTTGACAGCCCTGCAAATAAGCATTGACCCAAATGTTTAGGGCCTATAACAAATTTGGTGAGCTTTCTTATCATCTTTGGTTGTTACAAATTATAATTTGTTTAAATTCCAAGAATACTTGTTACAGGAAGAATTCTGTCTTCCTCGTAGAAAAAAATCATATTAAGTGAAGTAAGCCAGACTCAAAGGACCATAGGCTCAATGATTTCCCTCATTTGTCACAATCAGTAGAAACCTTGGGCTCTCATAGCAGAGATTTACAATAGAACAAAACCTAGATACATAAGGTCATATAGTATGACTCTAAATGAAAAAACTTCCAGTATATAGAAACAAAAGCCATATAATGAGTGACTGCTATCTTTAAGGTACTATGTTATCTCTCATCTCTTTTGCTCTCCCTTGGTTATCTCATATGGTTGCAGTATTTCACCTTTTTATCTGATATATTGGATATATGCATATTTGGTTATTTGAAATTGGATAAGGAAGAGGGGGAAAAAATGAAATTGGATAAGATGAGAGGTGGTGGTTGAGGAAGGAAATGGGGACCATGTCATGAGAAAGGGTATCAATGTATGTGAAGTAATGCACCTTCTATCTGGTGAATATAATGTAGCCTTTCTATTAATTACAATAAAAATATACGGAAAAAAAGAATTCTGTCTTCCTTTAGAATGTTGATTTTTAGAACACTCAAATGGTCTAATGGAAGGCTCAAGGAATGCTACTCAGAATTTAATTTAGATCAGTGAACACTTAAAAACCATTTGATATCTGTGGAATTAGATAATGATATTATGAAAGGCACAGAATCTTATAATATTTATAAACAAAAATTTTAAAAAAAACAGTACTTCTTGGAAAACTAGTACTATAAACTGAAGGAGCAAGCTGAACAGGCTGGAAACAAGATCTTGTACTAGTGTAGAGTCCTTGTTTATATTGGTTAACTCATGATATATCACTTGGGAAGATATTTAAGTGCAGAATCAGGTAAAAAAACTGCTTAAAAACAAAATTTAATCAATCATTGTATAAAGAGTACAGTATAATTATAGGTGTAGTATCTATACATAATTGCATATATACAGTACAGCTTCCTTACATATCTGAGAAAGAAAACATATCCCCCAAACTGAGTCTAGACTGAGACATTATAAATTAAAATGTGAAATTTGGCTACAAATGGCTGTCATTAATTTTAGAAGTAAATATTTTTATGCACTAAATTATATCCTGAAAGAAAGATAGATAGATAGAGATAGATAGATAGATGGATAGATAGAAATAGATGGATAGATAGGTAGATAGAGATAGAATTTATAGGGCTGTACTTGGAAATTTTTGCTTAATTAATGATTGCAAAACTCACGAGATACATAAAAGTCACCAATATACTTACTTACATGAGAATGAAACTGGACTTATATTTTGCAGTGATTATTTGAGGGAATAACATTTCCATCATAAAAGTGACTTGGGTACACTAAAAGTTGTGCAGTCAGAGTACAGATTTTGGTGATCATTTCAGATATACCCAGTTTTGCTCTAAGGTATATTTGTCTCATAATATTCTTTCCTAAAAATTAGGCTCTTATTCTTTAGGAAGATACCTGTGAGATGGTTATGATAATTTGTAAAATTTTGATTTAGAAGAGAATTGTTCAATATGTTTCTTTTTTTCTTCCTAATTTATTTTTAATGGTGTATCAATTTGTTTTCAAGATAGCTTATGAGCTAAAATTTCCAGATTGCCTGCAGTCCAGTTTAGGATCTACCACAGGTTTGATCTTCCACTTTTTCTCTAATCTTCATATAAGAGAAACAGCAAAAGTTTTTTTCTTTTCTCTGCTGAGTAAATGTGCTGTTTTATACTAATTCCCAGAGTGGCATACACTACACATAATTGCCTTTCTGATCATTAAATCTCTATTTTCTAGTAAAGGGATGTAGTGGGAATTTATATTGTTCCCTTTGTATCACAACAATCCTTTGGGAATCAAAACAGATTTGAGATTGTTTAATCATTCATTGGAAATCAAACATAGGATCTTTTATCTATATTTTTAATTAGAGAAAATATTTCCTCATTATGTTTTATTAAATTAAATAATATATGTTTCAATTTTTGTTTACCTAACAAGACTCAGGCTGGATTCTTTACAATCTCAATTCATCAAAGATGTCCAATATCTCAAGGAAATAACACAGAAAGAACAATGACATCTGCCTGTTTGACTATGTAAAATATGCTCCCTCTCTAAACATTTTCTTTCTCTTTTTTAAATCACAGCAGGATTAAGGAAGGCCTTTAGTACTAAACTTCTTTTTTAAAAAAGTATCAAAATATCCATCTTTATTATTTCTAACTTGTTTTCTATAATGTGAAGAGATGTATGATATATTAATTTAGATATTGTTGAGCACAAATATATAAGGGAGTTATTTACTGGAATGTAAAACACATTCCTGAAATGGTAATTGTTGCAGCGTTTTCTCACTCTTCTTAACTCATTTTCAATGCACAGGCTGTGCAGGGATTCAGAGTTAGATATCCCTGTTATAAAAAGGGTGCTAAAATTTTGACTTTGACCATGAAATTTGTGCTACTCTTCTTAAGAAACATCACTAACCTGTAAAAGGATTTTAACAACATGTCTTTCAAAGTCAAACAATGCAATTCTCATACAGAAAAGGACCCATTGACTGGTAATGAGGTGTGAGAAGTTTCAAATAGCTTGGTGCTGAGACCAAGGTTAATATAATTATGGACCACAAACCCCAAGAAATCATTCACTTTTCTACATCTGAACTACCAGCTTGCAATAAAAGGTGGTCTTTCAGCCTTCAGTGCACTGATTTAAAATGATCTATTGATTTGGACTGAAGAAGATGAAAATGTTGAGGATCTGAGGCTGCCTCCAAGTGACCAGGAGCAGAACTGAAGGAATGTAGCTGTGGGACCAGCAATCTTCTTCCTACAAAAGGAGATGGCAAAAGCTGGGCCTTAAAAGAACAATGAAAACAATGTGAAGGGGAATGTCATTTTTGTGGGCTCAGAGAAAAAGGATGTCAGGAGGTGCAGAGAAGACTCACAGAAGTGAATACAGAGAGGTCTCGGCACTTGCAGACGAGAGTTGAAAGCAAAAAGAAACTCACATCAAGAGTAATCCTGAGTACTTCCCTGGCTTAGGAAGTTTAACAACTGAAATAGGACAGAAAAAAATAGAGCAAGGGAAAAATTTGCCAAGAAAGAAGATAATCGGATCTTTTCATAGGAACTTTTGCATCTGTTCCCAAGCTAAGAAACAGCAGGGAGATATGTAATTCTATGCTCTATAATCTTTTCCTCACTTTAGATTTCTCAAAGAAACAGATACAAGTTCATATTGCTGTGTATGTTTGAGAATAATAACTATGTAATTTTTTGTATTATAAACAAGCTTGCTTTAAAAATATGAGACATTCTGAGTTAGAAGAATATTTTCTTTTGAGGCATAAGAAAGGATATTGACTACTACAATTTTAAATGATTCTATTGAATTACCTATGGTTATTTCAATTTCTGTGTGTTTGGGTTTCAACAAAATTTTCAGGAGAACCTCCTCAATTAATTGGCAGAGGGAAAATTAAATTATCATGTATCTTCTAATGTTAACCATGCAGCACACAGTAATATTTATTCTATTTCAGCATCTGTGTAGATAGTGTGTAAACTTTTAGATCAAAAATGATCACACTTTCTAGGCATCATCCAGATACTTTGGAAGTTAAAAGTTATGAAAAACTAAAGCAAAATAAAGTGACTCCCTCTGCATTTTCAGAACTTGCATTTGTGTATGTGTCTGTCTCTGTCACTGTCTTTGACTCTCTCTTTCACATATTCTCTCTTTCTCTCTCTCTTCCTCTCAAAAGGAGGCAGTTTCAGCTTTCTTCTGTCTTCTTTCTGAATATTTCATAAGAATAGAATGTAGACATGAGGGATTTTGATCATATTCCTGAGAAAACAGCAAACAAACATTCTTTCAGCCTACAACTTAGGGCTAAAAATGTAACTGGACAAAGGACAATCACAATCTGATGGCCTTTACAATGCACCAGAAAATATATGGTCATCGACCCAGAAAACCTCAGTATAGATATTGCTTTTGCTAAATAGATAACTATGCTTTTGATTTCCCCAAGATTTGGAGCAAATTTGATTAATAACTAACTAATGGTATGATTTTCACTTTTTTTGGTCTAAATATATGTCTGTCTCTGAATTTAGTTTCTGTTTTAAAAACACTATATGTATGCACACAGAATAAAATTAAGAGGCAAGTTGCAAAGAAATCAATCTAACGTTCCAGATTTACCCACCTCCACTTATCTCAGTAGCTCATTTTCAGCGCATCCATTGATTCTTTTTAGTCGTGCTCCCTAATTTCAAATGCAAAACTTGTGATTCTCTTTTACAATTTTTACAACTAAAAAATATTTCAAACACAGAAAACATACTTGGTTCTTCTACCTGTAGTAGGGTTTGAACTCAGTGTCTGTTCCTCCATTGCTTTTTTCTGACATAAGTAGTTGTTTGCTTGTATATATCTCCAATCTAACTTCTTGGCTGATTAATTAGAAATTGTTTCATGCACTTTTCTGCCCAGCATAACTAGAACTATGATCCTCAGAGCTCTGCTTCTTGAGTAGATTAGATTACTGGCTTTTTTCACTCCTCCACTGTCAGCTCCCATATATATCCAGTGAGTTTTGATTGACAATTCACAATGTAGAGTATAGGACAATAAAATAAACAAATGGCTGCTGGGGTTTTCATGGGTGGGACATTTTGAATGGTGAGCCTCTCCATAGGAAAAGAGGGTGGAATATTTTACTAAGAAATTCCTCCTATCATCTTTCTCTTAGATAATGTAATTTCCTTAAGTGGAATCTTTAATCTCCTGCCTGTGTGGTTTGTCTACCTTTCACCTTTCAGTTTGAGTCTGAGGGTTGCTTTTTGGGGAATGTTATTTCACCTTATGTCTTTGTTTTAAATGTTCTTTCATATGCAGATATTTGGTTTAGTTCTTCTAGAATTTTCCATGCTAGGTAGACAAGGGAGTTTTAGTTACAGATTTGTCACTTGGGTTAAACTCAATCCATAGTCTCTAAGATTTACATACATTTCATCTTGCTGCATAGGGAGGCTATTATCTATGATAGGTTCAGAAAGCATTCGTCTATTTACTTTCAGTTCTCTAAAACATTGAAATTTCTTAACCATTAGTGTTTCCCACCCCAAATGTATACATGAAGCTTTCTCCCTCCCCCCTTTCTTGCCTCCCTTCCTTCTGTTTTCTCTCTCTTCTCCTCTCCTTCTCTCCTTCCCTCTTTCCTCCCTTAATCTATGCCCCAACCTATTCTTTCTCCTCTTTCTCTCTTTCCCTGTTTCTCTCTTCTTACTTCTTTCCTTCTCATCTCATTCTCTTCATCCACTTATTTCTTCCTTCTCATTCCTTCATCTTTCCTTCCCTCCTTCCTTCTCCCCTCTCTCTCCCTCTATCTTCCTCTCACTTCCCTCTCTTCCCTCTCTCCTCCTTCCCTCTCTCCTCCCTTCCCACCATCCTCCCTCCCTCCCCTACCTCCCCTCCCTCCCTCCCTCCCTCCCTCCCTCCTCCCTCCCTCCCTCTCCCTCTCCCTCTCCCTCCCTCCCTCCCTCCCTCCCTCCCTCCCTCCCTCTCTCTCTCATCTCTCTCTCTCTCTCTCTCTCTACTCTCTCTCTCTCCTCTCTCTCTCTCTCTTTCTCTCTCTCTCTCTCTCTCTCTCTCTCTCTCTCTCTCTCTCTCCTCTATGGACTATTTTTTAACTGTGTTAGGAAGATCCTATCCCAAACTAAAGGAACCACAAAATTTCAAATTCTCTGCAACTGTCTGCAGAGAATGATTACTTCCCTGAAATTCTCTTTTCTCTCTGTTAAAATTTTAGAAAATGTATTCACAAAATGGAATTTCTATAGCAGCAGGAATTCAACAACATAAAAATCTAAGAATGTACTAGGTGGTTTCTATTGGTGGTCTCTGGGTAAAGGCTGGAGTGGGAGTGAAGAATACTTGTAGTTATTGACAGTGCATCGGACTTCTGTCTTGTTTTTGCTCATGCAACTATACAATGGCAGTACTATTCATTGTCTTCTCTATATACAAATGGCCATGTGTGTCTTCAGCCATGCTCATTCACTAGGGTAGAGGAATAGGATTGCAGACATTTGAATTTAATGTCTCACATTAATTACAGAGTTGGGTAAAGCTAGAGAAAATTATGAAAGACAGTTGGTAGATGTCAGTCTTAGAGGAAAAAGAATATTCAGAAAAATACTGATATTATCCCTGAAGGAATTGATATATTGGTCAGTATTTTATTAAATTCTTGCCTGGAAAGAGTGAAACCTAATTTCACTAGTTTAGTCAGGAAATAATGCATTCAAGTTTATTAGAAAATTCACAGAAACTCTGCCTAGGCCAGAAAATCAAACTTGAAGGGAATGCTTCCAAAAGTGACTCATATTACATTGAAGCAAGGCGTCACTGGAAACCTAGTTGTCTGGGTTTGCAACAGATGCCACAGAAGGCATTGCCTCAAGCAGCTCAGTGTATTCATTGTGTCACAGGATAACTAATCTATTACATATGGTTTATATATATATATATCATAATATGTATGTATATATGCATACAATCTCTAAGCATAGCTCAACAAGTAATTATTCCCACATATAAGCTAAACTCAACAAGTAATTATTCCCACATATAAGCTAAATATTAGTTACTTTTTTTCTTTTTGTGGTTTGGTTGTTTGTTATTTTGTTGGTTTTGGGGGGCTTGAAGTGAGAGCCTGGGTTCTGTCACTCAGTTCTTTTGCTCAAAGCTAGCACTCTACCACTTTGATTCACAGTGCCACTTTCATTTTCTTGGTGGTTAATTGGAATTAACACTCTCATTGACTTTCCTGCCTAACCTGATTTTGGATTATAGTTCTTTGAGGTCAGTCTACTTTGAAGCTAGGATTACAGGCGTGAACCACTAGCATCCAGCTCAATATTAGAGTTTTTAAAAGGTCACCAATATATGTCACAGTAAATTGGATGACAAAATGACTATTGATAACCTGCTTCTCTAACATTAGTTACTATAACAAATTGGTAAGTACTTTTATTTGCAAAGTTTGTTTTCCCTTTTATGTAGGATATTTTTTAAAGATTCATAACATATACGTTATATAAAATCATCTCTCACCAGCAGAACTCTGAATATGTCTTCTAGTATTAATATATCAGAAATTTTTACAAGGATTTGAAATCTGTGACGAATACTTTTAGATCATTTTCACATGAACTTATTAATGTACTTTGGCAAGGAAATAAAGTGTCCATAAGAGCAGCAATTTCCAAACAAAGTCTCTGCTTCTCATTGCTTTATTTCAGCAGCAGGAATACAACGAGACCAGTTTCATCATACAAATGTCTTTCTTCTAAATAAGTAAAATCAGATTTTTAAAGTTTTACTTCAAACAGTATTTAGTGCATATTTACTGTCAGATCAGTTGTTTTAGACCATATTTTATTTTATCTGTGGAATATTAATGGATAAGTAACACACACTTGCCTTTGTTCTCATCTTTATTTTAAAATAATATTTACAGATAGATATTTTTCTGAAGATATTTTTATTTATTTTGCATTTTAACTGTATCTTGTTCTTATTTCACCATAAACAAAGGGAAGGCTGAAAATCAAATTACTGGCATATATCTCCTATGAAGTTTTAAGAAAGATTAAATAAAGATTGAATGTGAAAGTTTATAAAAGCAAATGAAAAGAAATTGGCAAGAAGGTATTACAAAAATAAAAGTGAAATAGAAAGGGAGCTAAAATAGATGAAAAGAGAAAAATCTGAAATGAAAATGGGATATCATATAAAAGTAGAAAACAAGATAAATAAACTTATATATTACAATGATTTTTCAAAGCAATTGTTTGCTGAGGGAAAGGAATTAAGAGTTTTAAACATAATTGAGTAAGTCAAATTCTGCTTTTAGCTGAAGAGAGACACATAGATTGGAGATCTCATAGAGAGAATATGGGGATCGAGTTGTCATCCAGAGTCAGCTCAAGTCTAGCGATGAAGCACAGTTTCTTTGATGTGTGCCAGGAATGCATGGTTGTTGCCCTCCACACGCAAACTTCTGGGAGTCTGTGATCCTTTGCTTCCTTTTGGTAACCCATTATAAACTTCACTCATGAATTTATCTAAGGCTTTCCTGAACCTATTTATATTTTCAGACCATATAACTTTCTGGGGTAATGACTTGCATATGTTTACAACCAACTGTGTAAACCTGTAAAGTACAAAGCATAAATCCCTTTTATCTTTTTTGCTGCAGAGAGGATCCTCCAGTGCTGGTGTTCTCTGAATTGGTGAAGGAATCCATCTCTACACTTCAGGATTTGCAGATTCTGAATCCAGGGAGTCAGTTTATAAGTCAATATTCACAATCTTTTATCATATTCTGATATAGAAACTAAGCTCAGACATACAATATGGAGTCTTGATAGTGTTTGTTTGCTTTTAGAGAAAAAAATGTTTGTTGTTTTTCAAATCATGTCCCCTAAGTTGAAGGAATGGAAAATTCTCTAAAATCCTTTCTATTACCCTAGTGTCTGTAATCTATCATGCATCCCTCAAAGAAAAAAAGTGGAAAAGAGGTTGAAAATTGTAAGGTAGATGATCTTGAAGTTGAAACTTTGAGATCCAAATGCCATTTCCTCCACTTCCTAGTTTTTTTCATAAAATAATAAAATTACATTTTATTTCTGGGGTGATGTATAAAAGGGTTACAGTTACAATCATCAGGTAGTGGGTACTTCTTGAACACTGATACCCCTTCCTATGTTTTTCTCCCACTTTCCCTCTCTCCTCCCCCTCTCAATAATCCCTCTTTTCCCCTTCCCTTCCCTATTTCAAATAAACAAATTAACAAATATACAATATACCAGGTACCAAAGTCATATACAATAACAATATGATATAAACCATAAGGGGAAAAAGGGAGAAAATAAATAACTTCACATAATACATTAAGAACAACAATCACAAAGATAAGCATTATGTGATAAGTCAATTATTTCGTCATGCTTTGCTTTCTCCTTCAGTAAATTGGAGATATCCCTTGATTCAATGAAGTACATTAGCAAAACTAAATGGAATCTACTTGCATAAGTGTCTCTAGATAAAGGAAGTTATCCTTTTATTGTTTCGAGACTTTACATGCAGCCCAATCTACTCTTCTGATGACTATTTGGATAGAGAAGTCTAGTGTCCCCTAACCTGCACCTACATTAGAGATCAATAAGTACTATAAGTACAATAAGTAAGGATGGTGGTTCAAAGCCATACAGCTCCCTAAACTCTAAGACTCTTATCTCCAATTAACCACCAGAAAACCAGAAGTGGTGCTGTGGCTCAAAGTGGTAGGGTGCTAGTTTTGAGCTGAAGAGCTCAAAAAAAAAGTTACTAAATAATGTCTTAACTAAAACGAAAATCTTTGTGTCAATTAGGTCTAAAATAAGTAGTTTGTGGATGGTATATCAACCTTTACTGTCTTCTTGCTTGATCATCCTTACTTAGGACTGGCTTTGATTTAAGGTGACTACTGATATTTCAAACAGTCTATCTGCATCCTACTTCCTAGAATATAAAATGAAGGAGTGTTTTCCATTTTCTTTTCTATCTTTTTTTATTATTGGTCATGAGGATTGAACTTTGGAGCTGTGTGCTGTCCTGGAGGTCTTCAGCTCAAGGCTCCCACCCTATCCCTGGAGCCATAGCCTCACTTCCCATTTTCTAGTGATTAATTGGAGATTAGTCTCACATTTTTAGTGCCTGGGCTGGCTTTGAAAAGAGATCCTCAGATCTCAGCATACTGAGTAGCTAGGATTACAGGCGTAAGCCACTGCCATAGGCTCCATTTTCCTTAAAGGATTCTTTCACTGATGTTGGATATTAATTATGCTGAATATCTCATCTTATATGCTTATCTACTTTGAGCACCTAATTCCATATGAAAAGGAATTCCTTTTTCTATAAATTTTATTTTATTTTCAGGGTAAGTATAGAGGGGTTACTATTATATTCATATAGTAGTGAGCACATTACTTCTTGAACATGGTTACCCCTTCCCATGTTTGTAGCTTCTTACTGTTTAGTAACTTTGTAAATTTAAAGACACTATTACTTTTGGAGACACATTCAGAAAATAAGGAAAGGTAAAGAGGGCAATGAAGATTAGCCAATCCTACAGTCATTAGCACAGAAACATGACTGCTAGGCAAGAATAGTAAAGTCCAGAATCTGGTGGTATTTTAGATTCCTAGATTACATTGTCAATTCCTATCTCTCCTTTCTGGAGAAGACCTCTGCATTTGTTTGCCCAAGGTCTCTGATACACAAATTCCTTCTTTCTCTTTGACATTCCATGGCTATAGAATTTTTAGCTTGGGTAATATGCAATGATGGAGCTTAAAAAGACTACAGTCCATTTCTTCCCAGTGCAGATTCAGGGGTACTAATGTTAAGATAATTGAAGTGCAGACATGTGCTTTCATTTGACTTTTAGACCTTGTAGTTTTTAAGAATAATTCTATCTTGAGATCCCTTGAATGGATAGGTTAGGGTGAGAATCAACATAAGTAATCTGATCATTGCTGGTATATTGCATTGTCTGACAGCTATTAATGGAAGACCGTTTATAAAGCTTTGAGTCCAGTGATTTCATGATTTCTTTTCTTTTGTTTGCTAAGGCTGTTTCTTTGATATAAACTTGTGTTTCAGTTTGGAATAGAAAGAGGTTTTTTTTTTCTTTTAATTTTTAAGTCTCCAAATTTAATGCATTCAGATTATAAGACATATACACATACACAAGCATACACACAAAGTGGGTTGTTGTAGGTTAGACAGAAAGACAGATTGACAGGAATATCTTAATAACACTGCCTGCACATGTCCTGAATTTTATCCCATTTAAAACTTGGTTAAACAATTATCAGGGGCCGGGAGTTTGGCCTAGTGGTTAAAGTGCTTGCCTAGCATGCATGAAGATCCAGGTTCGATTCCTCGGTACCACATACATAGAAAAAAGCCGGAAGTGGTGCTGAGGCTCAAGTGGTAGAGCTCTAGCCTTGAGAAAGTCCAAGGACAGTGCTCAGGCCCTGAGCCCAAGCCCAGGACTGGCAAAAAAAAAAATTATTGCAAGCTACCAAAACAGCTAGCATAGTAAACATCCTTATTTTTCTACGCAGAGCCTTAAAACTGTGTGATCTGCTTCTACACAGCTCTGTGACTGCTTTCCTATGCACAGCAGGAAAGAGTTGACCAGGTATTCAGGTTTTTGCTATTGAATTAACAGTACTACCTAATCAGTGTACAACATGGAGGGCACATTGATTATAGTATTGTGCTGTCCTGTGTGAAGCAAGTTCTCTAGGCTGAGAGTAAAGGGCATATGTAGAAAATCATTGCTCAGCGCACAGGAATTTGTTTCTCTCTGTGAGATGCTAAATGGTCCATGAGGAACCTGGGTTTTACCTTTGCTCTGCACTATTTCAGTGAATGAGCCCATGGGCTGGCTGCAGTTTTGATCATTATATCTACATGATATAAGCTAGAAGAGAATCCTTGTGTGTGTGTGTGTGTGTGTGTGTGTGTGTGTGTGTGTGTGTGTATGTGCTGGTAACCTAAGACATCTTACTGAAAATCATTCTTAGTTGTATTTCTAAACACTTACATATGACTAGTATCCCACAACTTAGGTTTCTGAAAATTCCACCAGAGAAAAGGAATTATTGTTCATTCTAATAGCCATGTGCCCAAATACAAATTGAATTTCTAGTAGAGGGAAGGAGGAGGATGGTGGTTGAGACTAAGGACTAGCATACAATGAAAAAATTAAGAAAAGAGACATTTAGGAGTTGATTTAGTATAAATCATATACTACACTATTACTATTTATTCACTTGATGCCTAAACAACCCCCTAGTAGATCAATATATTATGGTGTGATGAACTGTAGTCCCTCAGTGAGGGCAACTGTCTCTTTATCCAAATTATAATCATTGAAAGGGGAACAATTCATGCATTATAATAATAGATGTAAACTGGGATCATTCAGTGAAATTCAAGATTGATGAGTGCTATTGTGCTATTTTAAGAAACCTCACCACTTCCTGTCTTTAATTTCTTAGAAGCATAGAGCCTGATAAATGTTGCTTTAGCAGTAGTTAGGGTCATAACTAGTATTAAGAGGTCAGTCTGTGATCACAGATACAGAGTTTACTCTTTTTCAATAAGCTATTAAAACACCATGAAAGCAATGCAAATAAACTGTTCTAATAATAAGCGACTGTTACAAATATTTTCTAAAATATATGGTAGTAAAAGATAAAGCAAGGAATTGAATGTAGGATGTATGATACTACATTATTTTCATTTTTTCTCCCACCATTGCACATTACTAAGAGCGTCCATTAATTGGAGGTCTGAATTTTTGATGACTTAGCAGTATGACTCTCATCAGAATGCACATGCAGAACAATAGTCTAGATAATTTGAACTTAGTACTGGAGAAGCTATAGTCTTTCTCTGGACTGTGGTACACAAAGATACATAGTATTTAGATGGTGTCTAACTTGGAAACTGGATAATGTAATGCTATATTTTTCTCCTATAATTGCAAAGAATATAACTAATCAGACTTGAAAGATCTTTCAACTTGACTTAATTTGCCCTGAAAAATATTCCTCGATACATTATTTCACACATCTCCTTAAGAGTGTGTAGAAAGGAAGTGACAAGAAAATGGCAAAGTGAGCAGCTCAAAAATGATTTCTCCAAAAAAATATAGCAGAAAAAATATTAGGCAGAAACAGTCACAACCAATTTTTTTAGAAACCTGGAAAACAACTAGAAGTTCACAGTGATCAAGAAAATGTTGAATCAGCTAGGTTATGGTAGCCAACGTCTGCAATCCTAGTTACTGGAGAAGCAGAGAAAGGGAGGATTGCGGTTTGAGGTTAGTCTGAGAAGGAAAGTTTACAAGACCCCTTTCTCACTACACAAGTTGGACACACTGACATTCAGCTGTCATCCTACCCACAATGGAAAGCCTAATGTGGGCCCAGGCACAGTCCAGTTGGGAAGTGAGACCCTGTCTCAAAAATAACAAGGATGGAGGCATGGGTTAAGTTGTATGACAAGAGCCTACCTGCCTTCAAACATCAGTACTACCATTAAAAGAGCGAAAGATAGATAGACAGAAAGGAAGGAAGGAAGGAAGGAAGGAAGGAAGGAAGGAAGGAAGGAAGGAGGGAGGGAGGGAGGGAGGGAGGGAGGGAGGGAGGGAGGGAGGGAGGGGGGAAGGAAGGAAGAAAGGAAGAAAGGAAAGAGGGAGGAAGGAAGGGAGGGAGGGAAGAAAGGAAGAAAGGGAAGGAAGGAAGGGAGGGAGGAAGAAAGAAAGGAAGGGCAGAAAGACAGAAGAAAGGAAGGGTAGAAGGAAAGAAGGGATAAAGGAAGGAAAGAAGGAGGGAAGGAAAGAGGTAATGAAAATAAATTAATGAGAGGCATTTGGGCATATTGACAAATGCCTATAATTCCTGTTACTGGAGAGATGAAAGCAAGTGAATTTTGAGTTTAAATTTACTCTTTATCAAGGACAAGAAGTATTTCCTCTTCAAATGAATGAATGAATGGTCCATGAATGAATGAAAATAGAATGAAAATGGAATAGTTCAAAAACAAAGTGTTTACATCGTGTTCTCACATTTCTGGGTTCAATCTTTAGTATCATGAAAGAAGGGAAAGAGGAAGAAGAGGAGAAGGAGGAGAAAGAAGGAAAATTTAATGAAGATAAGTTTTCAGAGTAATTAAAGAATCCAATAGGGTCTGAAAAACAAAATTTGGGGGGAAATACGCATAAGAAGACTTACATTACAAATGAATATGTAAAAGACTTGCAAATACTTAGTGTTTATAAAAGTAATAAAAGCCGGCCAGTAGTTTGGCCTAGTGGTAGAGTGCTTGCCTAGCATGCACGAAGTCCTCGATATCATATACATAGAAAAGAGCTGGAAGTGGTGCTGAGGCTCAAGTGGTGGAGCACTAGCCTTGAAAAAGTTCAATGACAATGCTCAGGCCCTGAGCTCAGGACTGGCAAAAATAATAATAATGATAATGATAACAAAAGCATTAATTACACATGAAAATAACAAAAACATCATCAGAGACATACTTCTCTGAAAAAACATTTTGCTTGCTGAAAACCTTTCACATGTCCCTCTCCTGCAATCTCAACAAAATGTTTGTAATTTGATTTTGCATTGTTGCAGAAAGTGTGCATTTTCATCCTCCTTTCTATTTTTTCTGCCTTTAGTCCTGAATCCAAACATTCAATGCCTTCCTGGTTTTTATGGCCTGGTTTTGTTGACTATTTTCTCTGGGGTCTCACTCTGATCCCCAAACTGCAGAGTAACTCAGATGCTTAAAATGAAAAAAAGCTTTGTTTAAGTTTTATTTAACCTACTCAGCTCACAAGAGTTGGATAGGCATTTCTCAAACACTCTTTTCAGTAAACTCAATAAAAGGGTTACAGAGCCTTCAAGCAATTAATGGTAACTTTATTCCAGCCCAAATAAGAACCTAAGAGAAACATTTTAGGGCTGTGTCAGGATTTTGTACACTGTGGCTTGACAAATACAAATCATTTTAATTGTAATTTCCCTTTGTTTTCAAAGACATAGGTGCAAAAATCATTATTCCAACCAATTTTATTATTTTTATATATTTTATTGTAATTAATAGACAGGTTACAGTTATACCCCTTCTCGTGTTTTTGTTCCAATTTCTTTCACTCCACCCCATCCTCTCATCTTGTTTCCCCACTTGCCTTTCCTATTGCAAATCAACAAACAAATGTATATACAGTATACCGGATAGCAAGGTAAGATACTATAACAATATGAGAATAACAAAGGGACAACAAAAGGGATAAGAAATAACATAGCACATTAAGAGCAATATTCACTCATTACATAGCTCTTGTTTCCATATCTTAGAAGTCCTTTCATTTAGTCTCATATAGCCTTATGTATCTAGCTTTTGAGCTATTGTAATGTTCTTCTAGGAGAGTTCAAGTTTTGTACTAATTATTACAAATGAGGGAAATCATTGAGCTGATGGCCTCCAATTTTAGTCTTTTGTCTATACTTTAATATGTTTTGTTTTTATCCCCCTAATTGAGATAGGTTAGAAACTTTAAGGCAAAATAGATCTAGGCTTGATACTGGGTGTGTCATTCACACTTGTAGTCCTAATAACTTACTCAGAAGACAGAAATCCAAAAGAATCACATTTCTTAGCCAGTCAAGGGAAACTCTACCTCCAAAATTACCAGCAAAAAGCCTAGACAGATGCATGGTTTAACTGATAGAGTACCATGTAATCCCAGCAAGCCCAGAACCCTGAGTTCTAACTTACACAGAAGACAAAGTAATATGGGAAATTGCTTTCCCCTAATCAAGATAGATAAACTGTATTTCCTTCTTAGTCAACTGGAAAGTAATTGGGAAAACTCAAGCAATTAACAAAAACTCCAGTGATAGAGCTGAATTTTAGTAAGTATAAGTTCAATAATTGGGTAGTTTTCCTCTGCAAACATGAACTGTGTTGGAAATAAGGACAACAGGACATTCCTAGTGCGAGAGCTTCAGTAGGGGACACATGTTTACCATAATTTCTAATCCTGGATTCCTCATTTGGGAAGTTTTCCATGTTTAACTACCCATAGGTTAATGACTCACTGTCTGGAACATGTTCTAAAATGTGGATTAGATCATTGTTGGGACTCCTCAGGGAAAAAGGGATAATTTGAAGATATGTTACTCATCTAGGATATAAAATATATTATTTAGGTAGTATTTACATTGTTTTGTCATATGTTAAACTATTCTGCGAACACATACTAAGAAGTATCTTTTATTAGTAGGATGATCCACAGTCTATAGTGAGCTAATATTTGTAAATAAAGCACTACTGCAGAAGTCGACAGGAGCTTTGAAAAGTACTGTCAAGAATAAAGAGATCAGCTGGGCAGTGGATTACACCTGTAATCCTAGCTACTCAGGAGGCTGAGATCTAAGGATCAAGGTTCAAAGCCAGCATGGGCACAAGCACAAAAGGACCTGAGACTCTTATCTCCAATTAACCTCTAAAAAATGGGAAGTGGGGCTTGGCTCAAGGGTAGGATGGTAGCCTTGAGATGAAGAGCTCAGGGACTACACCCAGGACCAGGGATAGGGTGGTAGCTTTGAACTGAAGTGCTCAGGGACAGTGCCCAGGCCAAGTTCAAGCTCCAAAACCCACAACAAAAAAAAAAAAAAAGAAAGAAAAAGAAAAAAAGAAAGGGAGAGTACAAAGGGATAATAATAGAAAAAGGTACAAATATGTAAGTGATACGTTGGCCAATGAGAAAGAGCAAGTGAGAATCAAAGACCTTTTAAGAAAGGTGCCTAGTGCTTGTAACTTATTTATTTACTCTGTGGCAGGGTGATTCCCTTTCATCATCTAAAACAGTTTTATAAAATTTTTATGAGTATTATTTCCCAGTAATTGAATCAATATGATACAGGAAGAAGTGACTAGATCTTCAAAAGGCAAACTAAAAGTCAGGTCAAATGTGAAGAAATTAGGAAAGAGAGCAAGAGACAGAGATAAAAAATGCATTACTTGGGAAATTCAGAGACATCTAGAGAGTTTGAAGAAACAAGAGTCAATTTCATTTAAGTACTAGGAGAAGAAAATTAATCAAAGCTTTTGTATGAAGTAATACTAATAGAAATAATGCATGTTGTTTTAAAAGATAACTCTACATAAATGGCTCAATTTAAGAAGTCTATGGTTTGCTTCAGCAACAGCTCTGTATGGGTTTCCCACTGACTCTATTAGCGGCTCAGATGTCATTCCATCAGATGACCCAGGGACCTCAACATACCAGGCTTCAGCCATGTGAACAGGAAATAGATTGGACCATTACATGAGAGCTATTGGGAGCAGATAGGGAAGAGTGTAAATCAGGTTTTCTTTTTGTTTGTTTGTTTTGTTTGTTTTTCACTGGCTAGAATCAAAACACTCAGCCCAAAATGAACTGTGCACAAGGATGAGCGTAGGGAATATTGTCTTCCACAGCTGGCCTTGGTAATGTTTATCTGTCCAGCCTCTGCCACAATTCAGACATCATCTGTGTTTCTAATCAATTGGATTAAGAAGAAGAAGAAGTGCATAGGATTGCAAATGTACTTCAAAACACATGCTTCACAAGAAGGAAGCCCAGAGTTCAATTCCTAATATCACCACCACCACCTCACTCACTCAGAAAGGACAACTAGAGTTTGGAAATGGACTATCAAGCTAAAAAAACTCTGGTTACCATTCTATTGAACTCATATTCAGAATTTTATATTTTTCACTTCTGAATTGAAAGCATCATAACTTAAAGTCAAAATTTCAGCCAATCCTAAGGAAAATAATTTTAAAAAAATAAGCATCAATGTTCCTTGAGAAATATAGAAAGAATGACCCTTTCGTATTTTCTTTCATGCATCCACATTCTTCTTCCTATACAAAGATGGATATATTAACTGGAAACCTTCTTAAACAGCTATTTGGAGATAATAAATATAATTTTATTTTGCATATTTGACTGTATAAGTATATACATATTCACATTATCTACATATACACATATCTACATATACATGTGTACATGTCAACATCATATACATATAAATATTATATGTGTTTGTATATATATTACATGTATATGCATCATATATAATAATAATGCATACATATATATGTATATATACATATACATATATAAAGTATATATGCCTATATAGATACAAACATATTATATATGTGTATTTAAATATACAGATAATCACAATTTTTCTAGTATTTTTAAGAAAATTGGGAAAATATATGCCTGCAAATACTCCTTGGAGCAGGCATATTGAAAAACAAAGGTGAGGCAATAGTACCACATTGAGATTGACCCAAAGCCTTGTCTCTAATAAAATAGAACTCTAAAACTATGATCAGATATCTTTCTTTGGAGAATCATGTCTCTTTCTGTTTTCCTTCAGATAATGGGCTTTGAATTTAGCTCTTGTGTAGGACCTGATACAAATTTGCAAGAAGAAGAAAAAACAGGTCACTATTTTCTCAGGGTGTATCAGAGGAAATGTTTTATCCTCCAACTCTTCAACTTGGTGTTCATTGTTGTTTTAAATCCTTTCTTCTGCCAATTCCTTGGTGTGATTTCTCTTAAGTATATTTGCCTGCATCATATTTCCAAATTACTTACCATTTATTTGCTTTTGTTTATAATAAAGAATTTTTCTAAAGTGGCTTAAAAACTTTCCTTACATTACAAACATTGAAGAGAGAAATATTTTCAGGTATATTGCAGATCTGAGTTAATCTTGCCACAATAATTTTTCTTTCTTTGTAAATATAGCCAGAAGAAAGCTAAGCACCATTGATGCAGATTGTCATGTCAAAATAGAACTGGAAGGTGCATTGTTTTCTCCCTTTGGATATATCTTTCTGTTAGAAGGGAACAATTCTCAGATGCTAACTATATACTTGTGAGATTTCACTGGCAACAGTTGAGACATTTTTCCATCCCATAGGTGAAAGAGGGGAGACAGAGAATGTGTTTTGGAACTTCCATTTTCTCTTAGGACAAAGGAAAAACTAATCAAAATAGGGTTGTAAAATGCTTTGGGGTAAATAGATAATAGTAATGGTTACAACTGGAAAGTAGGTGACCATCATGTGCAAGTTTGGTTGTTGGTAAGAACACACAAACAGTGAAAATGTGATGTATTGAGTGAGTGACATGTCAGTTTTGCTTTTTATTGGTGAGTGCTAGTAATAATGCTCAGTTTGAGTACTTTTTTCTGCAACCACAGTCATAACACTCCCTGTCCATGGTACTGGCAAAGAAGATGGCTACATGGCAGCTTTACACCATTGCATTTATTGGTTTCCTCACTTCTGATTATAATTTTAAGAAAATTCTTGAGAACTTTTGCTCATAGGAAGTGTGCCACTCTTGGATTGTGAGAGAGTGTGACTTTTGTTTGCCATGTTGTCTACTTTTACTAGCAAAACAGTTTCTATGCTAGGCTTACTTTGATCATTGTGCATACTCCTGGTCAAAATGGCTGTCATTAAGGGAATGCAAGGAGTTAAAGAAACCTTTACTATCTATCTCTCCTAGTAAAAAGAGTCATATGATTTCCACTCAACCTCTCACATTCTATCTTGAGAGAATTTGAATGTTCAGTGAATCTTCTAAAAGCAAGAGATGTTGTGAGACAACAAATCCACTAGGGTCATGAATGGGATCATTTTTAAAGTAGGACCACTACTGGATACAAGTGTACCTTTCTCAGATACTGAGGCTTCTTTTCCTTGTTTTTATTGATTGATTGATTGATTGATTGGTCAGTTGTGGGACTTGAACTCCCTGAGCTCTTCAGTTCAAGGCTATCACCCTACCCCTTAAGCCACAGCACCACTTCTGGTTTTCTGGTGGTTGTTTAGAGAGAAGAGTCTCATGGATTTTTAGTGCCTAAGCTGGCTTTGAACCGTGATTCTCAGATCTCAGTCTCCTGAGTAGCTAGGATTGCAGACAGCCTTGTTTATTTGTGAAGTCATACTTTCCAATGTTAGATTAAACATGTGAACCTCAAATTGCTTCCAGCAATGAATCTGTTAAGATCTTGCTTAAGTTAACAAGGCAAATAACTATTTGCTCCAACACTCTTCAACAGTTAGTAATATGTATGAGGACAGCACCAAGTTTCAAATTGTTCAAATTATTAGTAATAATAATTAATAGATAAAACATTTAAGCACAAGTTTGACTTCAAATTTCAGTGTTCTGTGTTCTAGGAAATTTCTCATTTATAGAGATGAAGAAATAACTTATGTTGATATATCTAGATCAGAAGTATCCTAAGTGCTGTCTGATTGGGTCAATATTTTCCTCACAGCATGTGTTAAGTTTTGAAAACATGTAATTGTAAAATTGGAGGTAGTTACAAGATGTAGCTTTGAAAAGTAAAGGTGCTGGGAACTAGGAGAAGTATACAGATAGAAAATTCATCCTATCGGCTGGGAGTTTGGCCTAGTGGTAGAGTGCTTGCCTAGCATGCACGAAGACGCGGGTTCAATTCCTTGGTACCACATACATAGAAAAAAGCTGGAAGTGGTGCTGAGGCTCAAGTGGTAGAGCTCTAGCCTTGAGAAAAAGTCCAAGAGCAGTGCTAAGGTCCTGAGCTCAAGCCCAGGACTGGCAAAAAAAAAAAGAAAAGAAAAAAGAAAATTCATCTTATCATATACATTTATTAGAACCAGTAAAGGATACAAAGGGACTTAGTGTCCCCGAGTTTTTCACTTATTCTTTTGAAACACTGATGGGCATTTTCGTCATTTTACATTATTTAAGTAACATATGAAACATTTGAAAATGCTGATTTTAAAATTTGGAAATTCAGACATTGAGACTTTCTTTTTTCCAGACCCAAAAATTGAACTTTGGGCAAGGCACTGTCCCTGAGCTTTATTTACTCAAGGCCAGCACTCTACCACATGAGCCACAGTGTCACTTCCAGCTCTTTTGTGAATAGTTGAATATCCAATGAACCTCGAAATGCTCATTTATGCACTGTTTCTATAGAGAGGAAAAAAAAATCTTGTCACAAAAAGCGCTAATTTCTGGCAAGGATATTGAATCAAATAATGTATTAGATTCATTTAAAAGTTTTATATAAAATTAAATTTTATGCACAAAATAATGAATCACAAACAGTTTTGTACATACATAGTCCAGGCTTCTCTAAGAGATAGGATTAACTATAACTAATAAGTGTTACACAATTAATGTGTGCTGCTGTGACACAGCTGCAAATGTTATAGCCAATGTAAACTTCAAAAAGTATGTGATGAACCAACAGACTCCTGGAAAGAGCAACAAAATACATAAACAGTAGTCCATTAATCATATTGAAATGGAAAGTAAACCAAACAATCCTATTGATGTATTAATGTAGACTGATTAGAACAAATATAAATTATTTTTAAAGGACACGATACCAAGAAAAGTCTAGAGATTTATTATTATTATTTTAGAGGCCCCTTACAGAGAAAAGAGCAAATGAATATTTATAGAATGCCTTTGACAAATAATTTCAAAAATACTAGTTCTAATTTTAATAACAAAGTAATGGATTAAACAACATGAGGTAATATAAATAATACACAACTGTGTACCTTATTGTTCTTATGTAAGATAATGTTTCAAAAATGATATTTAACCCCTTGAGTTTTCAGTCCAAAACTGTAGATATTGCTAAACATTTTACTACAGGGCACTGAAGTTTAAACATATAAAAAAATAGTTTTATGATATACGGAAAAGTTTTTAAAGCAATGGTTTATGGTTAAGTCCTTTGTAAAGCCATTTTTTGTATAAACAACTCCACTAAACACTCTTTGAAGTATATTGCACACATCATTTCTCGTTCACAGGAATACCACAAGCAGGTACTTCACTAGTACCTTGTTTGAAAAGGGCCAGAGAGGCCAAACGACTTTCGATCATAGAAGTAATCGTGAGCATACTTACCCAAAACACTCTTGTATACCACATTTACCCTCCAGACAAAAACATTCCATAAGGGTCCAAAGCTATAAAAGAAGCGGTTACTTCATTCTTACTAACAAATTTTCCTGCTCTGGTTTTCAGGTGATTGTTTCAAAAGTTTAAGATTCCACCTCACTCCAGTTAGAATTGCCAGGATCAGGAAAACGAATAATAACAGATACTGGAGGGGATGTGGCCAGGAGGGATCACTACTACACTGTTGGTGGGAGTGCAAACTCGTTCAACCACTATGGAAAGCAGTGTGGCAGTGCCTCAAAAGACTAAATATAGAGCTCCCCTATGACCCAGCAATTCCACTACTTGGCATTTACCCAACCATCCAGAAACAAGGGCATACTAAATCCACTAGCACAACAATGTTCATTGCAGCACTATTCACCATAGCAAAGATATGGAACCAACCGAGATGTCCCTCAGTTGATGAGTGGATTAACAAGTTGTGGTATTTGTACATAATGGAATTCTATGCTGCTGTCAGAAAGAATGACATCGTCCCATTTGTAAGGAAATGGAAAGACTTAGAAAAAAATCATATTAAGTGAAGTAAGCCAGACTCAAAGGAACTTAGGCTCAATGGTTTCCCTCATTCGTCATAATCAGTAGAAACCTTGGGCTCTACTAGCAGAGATTTGCAATAGAACAAAACCTTGATACATAAGGCCATATAATATGAAGCTGATTGAGAGGAGCTCCAGGATATCGAAACAAAAGCCATATAATGAATGATTGTTGTCCTTAATGTACTATGTTGTCTCTCATCTCCTTTGCTGTCCCTTGGTTATCTCATATTGTTACAGTATCTCACTTTGTTATCTGATATATTGAATTTATTTATATTTGGTTATTTGAAATTTGATAGGGAAGGGGGGAAAACCAAGACGGGTGGGGGGTGTGGGGGGGGAGGGTAATGGGTACCAAGACATGTGAAAGGGTATCAATGTATGTGAATTAATGTACCTTCTATCTGGCAACCCTTTTACTATCATGTAACCCTTTTACTAATTACAATAAAAAAGAAAAAAAAACTATCCTTAGATAGTTGTTCAAAGGCATATAAAGCATATAAAGCAGCTTGTGAATACAGTGCATCTTGATCGGTGTGGCCCCTTGAACATTCTGACCCATCTTGAACCAACCTCTTCCCTTATTTTTCTTAATGCTGTGGTATACACAATGCATTCTTGGCTGCATTCTCCTCCCCTTCCCCTTCATTTGTCTAGACTTCTGGATTTGGCCCCACCCACCTCTTGAACATACCTATTTCTTGGCTTATTCGTCTGACATAAAGATTGATTTTTTTTTTTACCATTCCTAAGAAAAAGGAAAGACTTGCAAAAATATATTAAGTGAGGTACGCCAGACTCAGAGAAAGAAAAGGTTCATGGTTTCCTTCGTTTATGGTAGATATAATGTATCTCTAAATTTGAAAGTAAACATGTTTGTATGGATCATATGCAAGTGGTTACAAATGAATTAACTGAAATATAATACTGTATGGAGAGTTCAAATATTATAACTAGAAAAATCTTGATTTGTTTTTCAGGCAAGTAGCCTGAGAAATGTAGAAGTCCCCTGAAGACATTCTGAAGCTGAAGAGAAAATAAAACAAAACACAAAACAAAACAAAACAAAGTGAAATAAAATAAACCAAAAAATAAATCCAAGTTGAACTTTTAATGTTATGCACTTTTAGCCTTAACTTTATATTTGATGGTCATACATTAATGATATAAGAAAATTTTATTGTTACAATTCCATACATATGTGAACTATAATTTGAGTGTCCTTAATTATATTCTTATTTATCCCCTACATTTCTTATTTCTCCTAGCCTCATTTTCTCATAGGCTCTCATAGGCTAGTTTTCTACCAAAAAAAAGACATTTATTTGGAAAAAATGGTGTTGATGAAGTACTTTGGATAGTCTATGAAATTTTTGTTTTCTCCTAGAAAGTGAAAAAGAGAAAAGAGGGTTTTGTTTTGTGTGTGATGTAACCAAATAATTATATTCTTATTGAATGTTTAAGAACATGAATTCAAAATGACTTATTCTTTCCTTTGTAGTCCTGTGGCTCAAAATTAGTCCTGGGAGTATGGTGAGTGCATGCTGTACTCTAGAAATACCTTACTACCTTGAGCATTTTGTTCTTTAATACTTTTTGTATCGAGAAGTTTCCTTCTTCTTGCATGCTTTTCATTATCTTTCACCACATACTGCTTAGGTGTCTGAAATAGTAGGCTACCGTGGTGTTAGCAATTTGAGGTCTTATGTGACGATGACTATCACAAGCTAAAAAAGCAGAAAGATGGAAGAAGTACAGACAGTGGAATTAGTCAGGCATATTGAACTCTGATTTCTGGTCATGTGAGACGTGACATTGTTGTTTGGTCCATTGCAGTTTGGTGTGTCTATTATTACTTGCAGCCAAGCAAAATCTTAAAGGAAAGAAATTTTTTTTTAATTGGAAGACATTTTTTTCAAACTCTAAAAGGTGTTTTATAAAGTATAATTATTGGAGAATACTTAGTAGAAAAATGATGGTTTCGATGTATTGGTATTATTCTTTTATTTGAAGTGACCCATTACTGTTTGTGTTATATCTAATTGTCATTGGTACAGTATAAAGAATACTTTTTATATTATTTAAATCCAAGCCTTTTCTTAAAAAAAATGATTTCTCTAATGCATACTCTTTAAAGTAGTAGATTTAAAAAGTGTGTATAGGATCAGTAAGTGTTTATTCATTTAAAACTATTTACTCAGATAAAATAACAAAGATTTTCCTCAAAAACTCAAAATGATTGTATATACATTCACACAGGATGAGACTAAACAAAATCAACTCTAGGTTATAGAAACAAGAGGTTTATCTTTGTGATTGTTGTTCTTTTTATTAAATAATTTTTATTGTGATTAATAGAAGGGTTACATTATATTCACCAGATGGGAAGTGCATTACTTCACAAATATTGATACCCTTTCTCATGACATGGTCCCCATTTCCCTCCCCACCTACCCCCCACTTATCTTGATTTCCCCCCTTCCCTATCCAATTTCAAATAACCAATTAAGCACATATAAAATATATCAGATAAGAAGGTGAAAAATTGTAACAATATGAGAAAACCAAGAGATGGCAAAGACATGAGCGATAACATAGTACATTAAGGACAATAGTCACTCAATATATGGCTTTGTTTCCTTATCCTGGAGGTCCTTACACTTAGTGTCATACTATTTGGCCTAATGTCTCTAGATTTTGTTCTATTGTAAATCTCTGCTAGGAGAGCCCAAGGTTTCTACTGATTATGACAAATGAGGGAAACCATTGAGCCTATGTTTCTTTGAGTCTGGCTTACTTCACTTGATATGATTTTTTCTAAGTCTTTCCATTTCCTTACAAATGGGGTAATGTTGTTCTTTCTGACAGCAGCATAGAATTCCATTGTGTATAAATACCACATCTTGTTGATCCACTCAATCAATTGAGGAACATCTGGGTTGGTTCCATATCTTTGCTATAGTAAATAGTGTTGCAATGAACATCATTGTGCTAGTGGATTTAGTATGCCCTTGTTTCTGGATGGTTGGGTAAATGCCATGTAGTGAAATTGTTCTTAATGTACTATGTGAAGTTATTTCTTTTTCTTTTTTTTTCCACCTGTGGTTAATCGAATGTGGTTAATGTATCTGACTTTGTAACCTAGTATACTGCATAAACACTTACTTGTTTATTTGAAATAGGGAAGGGAAAGGGGAAGACAAGATGATTGGGAGGGGGTGGGGGAAAAATGGGGGCAAACATATGAGAAGGGGAATCAGGGATCGAGAAGTAATGTACACATTACCGGACCAATATAACTCTAACCCCTCTATATATTATCCTGACAATAAAATACAATAAAAAATGAGAAAGCACAAAAAATAAGTAGTAGTAATAATAAAACCCATTTAAGATACTATCTTCAATCAACTTAAATTTAATACCAAAGGAAAAAGATATCTGGGCATCTATGGCTCACATCTTTAAACCTAATTACTCCAGTCGGGAGTTTGGCCTAGTGGTAAGAGTGCTCACCTACTTTTTTTTCCCTCCAACCCCTCCCACTTGTCTTGGAAAATACCTCTCCATATTTATCAGTAAGGGCACTATCACTGTCTTCTTTATTCCCTGTGTGCTGTTGGACTTAGGCAGCATTTTTTAAAATTCCATTTGGCTCCTGATTTTATTACGTAACTGCTTATTGTTGTTGTGGTTGTTGCTCCTCCTCTTCTTCTTCTTCTTCTTCTTCTTCTTCTTCTTCTTCTTCTTATTCTTATTCTTCTTCTTCTCCTTCTTCTTCTTTTCTGTGCTTCATCATCATCTCTTCATTCTCTTCTTCCTCTTCCACCTCCTTTTCTCTTTCTGACACAAAACAGAGAACAGAAACATGTAATTTTGAAATGTATATTCAATGCAAATTTTAAAATAACAAGTTAAAATCCTTTTAGAAAATCCATTTTGTGTATTTCAGCCTTTTGAAGGACCCTGTAGAAACTAACCTGTTTTGAATCCAGACTTTGTAGCTATGTGTGAATATTTTGATACAATGAGGAGGAATATTGTCTAAACAATTACTTTTTCCTGTTAGTAAACTTTGCATGACTCTATTACTCATGATCTAAATATGGACCAAGAAATGGGTATAGCAGACATTCCAATACTGTGCTAGATGGATATAATCCGATCTATACAGTGATATATTTCCTGGCATTGTTCAACAAAAATCATGCATTTTCCCATGAGGAGTTGTTCTCATGTGCAATATTAACCTTGGCATTTACAGGTCAGACATTCCTATCCCCTCATGTCATAAATGCTGGTTGAAATCTAAGATTACATTCAGCAAACTTCTGTTGGAAAAACCAGGCATATATTTTAAGTATTTTAATATTGTAATTTTAATAAGACACTCTAGGTATTTGCTATGTTGATTATTAAAGGACTTAAAATTGATAAAATTTATCAAATACCTAGTCTGTCTAATGCCATAGAAAGAGATCAAAAGATAAGAGCTAAATCAGAATTTCAACATCAAAATCCTTGTACAGAGAGACTTTTCAATTTATAATAGCATATAAAATAATTAGAAACACATTTATAAAAGAAAATATGTGCTAAAGGGTACTGGTCTTCTCCTGCTCCTTTAAGTTTTTATTTTGTCATATGAATAAATGATTTCCCTGTCATACAAATAAAGGGACACTCAGAAAACTGTATCAAATTTCAAAATGGAGCTATATGAAAATTTCTATTTGAAATTTGAAAGACAATGTAGCTTTTGAAGTAGTTAAGTTCTATCTGTCTCATAGTTTTCTTGAAGGTTAAATTGGTTTATCCAAGCAAAGTTCTTGAAGAATGCTGATTTATGACAGATGTTCAAAAATTTCTCCTAAGTAGCAAATTGTATATAAATAGAGAATACTTGCTTGAAAGGTGCTCATTTATACTTTAGTGCTCATTTTATCCTAGTTCACTATGTCAATTCTTTATTCTTAAGTAATATTGAGTAATAATTTTTATCTAGGTATTTTATTTTTCCAGTTTTTTTTCTTTTTGGTCATGTAAAGTTTTTTATTGTAATTAATAGAAGGGTTACATTATATTCGGTGGATAGAAGGTACATTTTTTTTAACAATTATTGCTACTCCTTCTCCTGTTTTTGTCCCCATTTCCCTCCCTCACCCCCTCCAATCATCTTGTTTCCCCCCTTTCCCTATCCTATTTCAAATAAACAAATAAACATATATACAAAATATCAGATAACAAGGTAAGATGAGAAATAATGTAGACCATTAAGAACAACAGTCACACCTTATATGGCTCTTGTTTCTATATTTTGGAGGTCCTTTCATTTATCCTCATCCTTTATGGCTTTATGCATCTAGGCTTTCCCTATTGTAAACCTCTGCTAGGAGAGTCCAAGGTTTATACTGAATATGACAAATGAGGGAAACCATTGAGCCTATGTTTTTATTTTCCCAGTTTTAAAGTGAATTATCTTAATCTTTCATCCTCTTTCTTAGGTACACTGCTTACTTTTCATATCATCTTATTATATCGTGGAATTTGAAATGGGGATGAAATTTGTCATGTCTTTAAACAAATATCAGTAAATTTAGGGGGAGGATCTTTAAAATAGTTTTAAATCCGGTTTGTCATTCTGCCCATTCTCCAAGCCTAGGCCTTTATGACCTAATCCAAGCAGGTGTCTCTACAAGTAGTTTGCATCTATGAGATTTTCTACCTGGCTACTTGCTACTCAGCTCTAGGTATGATGGGGGTTCTTCAGCATTTCTAAGAGACAGGATCCCCTTAAAACTCAATTTTATTTTCAAGGTGAGGTACAGAGGGGTTACAATTACATATGTAAGGAAATGAGTACACTTGTCAAACATTGTTTTTTTTAAGATTTAATTTAATTTTTATTGTTGGAGTAATGTATAGAGGGGTTACAGTTACATTCATCAGGTAGTAGGTGAATTACTTCTCACACATTGATACCCTTTCTCATGTTTTTGTCACCATTTTCTTTCCCCACCCCCTTCCCTTTCCTATTTCAAATACACTGTTGCCTCCCACATCTTTCTCTCACGTCCCCTTCTCTCCAGCCCACTCCCCCCAAATGCAAAAATTATTTCAAACATATTGCCTTGTGAATATAGCTGTTGAAGTGGTTCACCTTTTTTCCTTTGTCTCACTATTTCCTTCCCTTCTTCAGTTTAGATAAATGTATATACAGACATAACTTGAACAACCTATCATATCCTGACTCCAGACTTAACACAAATAATCACTTCCTTCTTTCACTGTAGATTTAGGGATTTAAACACATTATCACATCATCCCATATTGTTGGGCATTCTTTAGATTTATTCAGAAGTATTACTTGAGCTGCATAAAATTTATTCATATTAGCCAAGCTCAATGGGTCATATTCCTTAGAAGTCAAAACTAAAATATATCTTCTCCTATGACAATTAAAAAATTCAAGAAACTTGAGAAAAGTTTGCTTCTCAATACTGTAGCTTACCTACTTGAAAAGTGAGGGTTGAGGAAGGGATTTGAGGCTAGCCAAGAGTGAAGTTCATGAGAGTTTGTTTCAATCAGCCACTAGTGCAGGAGTGTAAATCTATCATCTGCAATGACACAGGGAAATATAAATAGAAAGATGGAAACCCAGACAAGTCCAGGTGTAAAACTCCACCTCAAGATAGCTAATACAATAAGAGGCTGGAGGCCTTATTCAAGTGGTTGAGTTCCTGCCTGACAGGAGAGAAACCCTTTATTGATAAATGCAAGAGATTATATTGAACACTATTGTGTAAATTATGAGTAATGATTAATGCACTTATTGATTCTTATGTTTGTTAATTTTCAACTTGGTCTCAATAAATATCAAATGCTATTTTTGCAGTTATGTTTTAAAAGTAAAGAAACTAGCTACAAGAGTAGGCTATAATAGAGAAAATAAAATTTTATTTAGATTTCCAAATAATTCTATGAAGTAAGTATAGCTGTTAAAGAAATGGTTGAATATCTAAAAAAATGTAACCAGCTTTGCAAAACAGCACGAAATATAGAATGATGGTTCTGGTATGAAATGACGGATAACATCCCATTTCACATAAGCAATTAAATTAATTAAACTGAACTGTTAAGCAATACATTTCTTGTTTATAAGATTTGCACCAATGTCAAATATTTTAATAAAAATTTACCTGTAAAACAGACTCAAAGAAGAAATAACAAGAAAGTGATATTTGCCAGGCATGGTGGCTCACACCTATAATTCTAACTACTCAGGAGACTGAAATCTGAGGATCATAGTTCAAAGCTAGCCCAGGCACGAAAGTCTGTGAGACTCAAAGTGGTAGAGCAATAGCATTGAAAGTAGCCTTGAAGAGCTCAGGAACAGTGCTCAGGCCCAGAGTTTAAAAACCCCATGACCAGTAGAGAGAGAGAGAGAAAGAGAGAGAGAGAGAGAGACACACACACACACACACACACACACACACACACACACACACACACAGAGAGAGAGAGAGAGAGAGAGAGAGAGAGAGAGAGAGAGAGAGAGACAGACAGACAGACAGACAGACAGAGAGAGAGAGACAGAGAGACAGAGAGACAGAGAGACAGAGACAGAGAGAGAGAGAGAAAGAGAGAGATAATACACAGAGATATTCAGCTTGAGAAAAAAACAGAAAAAAATATTTTAGCATATGATTTCTTTAATTAATTGACTTTGATGATTGTATTTTTTCCTTTTATATTGGAAAATGGAAAAGATTATGAGTTTATATATGTCTAAAAAGTACTTTCTCTTGTGTTAAACATTAGAATGTAAAGGTTAAAACAAAATGTTTGTTAATTAATATTTATTAATAGGCAAGTTATTATTGAGCTGAAACAGTAATGTTAATACGTGCAAAATTGTTTTATATTTATAGCAAACAGAGTTGGGTTTGGGTACAGAGAGGGAAATGAGATTCCCAGATCAATTCCGAACTATTGTATTCTTTGAGTTCATTTCAAATGCTTCCCCTGGGACTTTTCAGATGGTGGAGTTCAGTACAACTAAGCTTTCAATATGCATGGAAATTTTCAAGAAGTAATCACTAGTATGCATAGTTTATAGAATTTAACATATTTAAGGGAAAAGCCATTAGACAACAAACAATGACATGTCATATTTTGCTACAACTTAATAGTATCAGTAACAAATTGCAGATTTTGGAAGTAATTCCCTTTTGAATTAGCAGTGAAGAAAGTCAAGAGAAGATATTCTTTGTAAAAATTTCCATAATTTTGATGAAATTGTCAAAAATACAATCATTGAATGAGGTCACAGTCCAAACAAGTTGTTGTAATTGTTTTTCTAAAAAAAATTGTGTTCTTTTACAACTGAGTAGAAATAAATATTACATCTTCCAACCATGCAGTATATGGTTTCAATGCAATGTCTATCATATGCATGGCATAATTTACAGAAGTGTAAGGGAAAGGAGAGACATACTGTGGAATATTTATCTCATTAGACATAAAGTAAAATATTTATTTAAAAATTTCATTCAAGATACTATTTTATAATGGCATTAGAAAAAATACTTTGTGGTAAAGTTAAGATCTTCCTATCAAATTTTTATTGAAATTACTTCAAATAAAGTTAGAAACAATGTTTTTAAAGTGATGATTTTTTGCTATAACAAACTTGATTCACTTACACAAACTGTTATTTAATTATGATGCTTTCTTAAGAGGGGATTCTATTTTGTTCATATCAAACATGATTTTTACCTAACTTAGGAAAAGTGAAAGCATTTTCAAAAGTATAATGCCAGAAAATAAACTGTTAACTTCTGTTTTAGCTGGCAGATCCTGTATTTTATTGTTCTCGTTGTACTAATGTTTGATTGTGTAACTTTTTTCCTCCCTCTGGAACTTCTATAAAAATAGATGCATATCTTAAAAAGCTGTCTAAGGAAGTAGGGTTTTAAGTAAACAATACAATAACTTGTCTTAGGGCCAATTGGAGTTTTCAAAATAACAGAGCCAAAAGAAAAGTCCTAGAATTGAAATTGCAGTTAATATTTCTTGAAATGAATCAAGAACATAGTGTCAAAATGTTTTAAGATGTAAAATACTATAGTTTATTAGAATCATTCTCTATTAGAAAGCGCATATGTCTTGATCACTACTTAAGTGCCTCTCATGCACTTTAAGCTAATGGACAAAACATGAATGCATGGAATCACAAGCAAGTTAGTAAACACTGAAAGCATTTGGAGAAGAATTGAAATAAAAAAGATACATAGATAATGACATAATTTAACTGAGATTTAGCAATAGCTATATCTTCCAAGCAAAGTGTAAAGCTTGATTGAACAAAAGATAAAGTTAATACTGTCTAATAAGAACAGACCATTATAGATCAGTGAAACTGCAAAACAGAATTATAAGACAAGGGGCAAGCCACATTATCTAAATTAACATTTTTCCACCATGAACAAAAAGGACCACTGTAGGAAAGCAAGAGCTAAATAGTATGGCCTGCATTTAGTCAACCTGAAGTAATTATTAATTTATGGTTGTCGGTGATTTTAATGAAAATGAAAGCTGTGAGGAAAGAATTGAAAGAGATAATGTGCCGTGAAATTGAGTTTCATTTATTTAGGAGCCACCTTTTCCTTTTTTGTTGTTGTTAAAGGGAAGAAACTTAATGCAAGATGTCCACATTAAAATTTCACTAGGATTATGTAACCACCAAGTTAAATGGTAATTATTGTATTTGAGCAGAGTTAATGCAAACAAATTGAAGACTGGGTTTAAGGCCTACTGGCAAAAGCACAAATTTTTGAAAAAACAAACAAACAAAAAGATTACTGCCCAAATATTAATTATTGCTAATTTAATCAAAAACATCATTCTTGCTGTCATCAATAAAGTACTTGTTTTGCTCATGGCTTTGTTGGGAAAGAATATATTCAAGAATGAGAAGTTAGCCATAAGCAGCAAAACAAATCATCAAAATGCAGCCTTTTCTTTTGACCTCAGACAAAATGTTTCTAAATAGTTATGAGTGACAAGTCTCTGGAGAATAATAGGCGTGTCTAGTGTAATAGTGTGGAAAAAATAGGAGTTCATGCATTTTGTGGAGCTTTGCTTTGCAAAAATAGCAACTCTGATCCCAGAACCATCTCAAACAAGAAGTCAAGAGGTATAAATTATCTTACTAATTACAATAGGAAAAGTAATATGAAATGATGTCTCAAAAATAATTCATTTTTATGCTAATTTCCAATGTTTAGAAACAATGAAAAGACAAATACAAAAGTGAGATAAAGTCAGTATCTTAATATTGTACAAACCTTTGATGTCATCTTTGACATTAGCTTTAGAATAATGTCGGTGAAGAGGATGGAATATCAATAAGCAAAAGAATAGAAGTATTTTTTTCCTAAAAATTATATAAAATATGTATTATCACATCTTAAAATTATGTCTTGTGGGGTGGGGGGTGTGGGGGGGGGAGGGAAATGGGTACCAAGACATGTGAAAGGGTATCAATGTATGTGAATTAATACACCTTCTATCTGGCAAATATCATGTAACCCGTTTACTAATTACAATAAAAAAATTAAAAAAAATTATGTCTTGTGTTTTCTAGGTTGGTAGAAATTTATCTTTTGAGGATATATTGAACAAAGTATATATGGAAAAATAAAAAAGAATATCCTTTACACACTAAAATTTGAGAAGGTAACATCCACTCTTCTTTCCTTTCTCCCTTCCATATTTTAAACTGAATAAGGGGGCAAATATTATGACCATTTATCAGGTACTTGTCATTCTACTAGAGAATTAAGAATTTATTTAATATTAAATATTATCTTTGTTAGGAAGAGACCTGCATGTTTATAAATGATTCAACCATACATATGGTTTCCCTTATTTCCTTTTAAATATTTGATTGGCTAATTTTTAATACCAATCTCAGGACCTAAACTTGAGGTATGGATGCCCTCTCTGAGCATATTTTTTGCTCAAGTCTAATGTTCTACCACTTGAATCATAGCTCCATTTCTGGCTTTTTTTTTTTCAGGTTAATTGAGGATAAAAGTCTCATGGACTTCCCTGCTCAAACTGGCTTCAAACCTAGATCCTCAGCTTTCAGTATCTTGAATAGCTAAGAATACAGGTGATATCTGGCTTTTCCTTTTATTTTCTGAAAAAAAAAGAAAAGCAAGCATCTAAATAAAATGTAGACAATTGTGAGTCTGGTTTTCCATAGGGTTAGTCTTTAAGCTACAACTGGGCATAGATAGCCAACTAGAACAACTGAGGATGCTTAGCAATGTGTAGAAGAGCAAAATCTTGCAGTTAAATCAGAGAACTGAACTTCTCAATGCAGCATCCAAGAGTTAACAGAGTCCAAAGATATAGGAAGTCATGCTTAGAAGAGAGCACATAATATCTACAGTAACGAAGGAAGCTTAGAATTTAAGAAATAGTTTGCAACATCACACTATTAAGTACCACCAGGGAAGGTAGTGGTCAAGAGAGATGGGAAAAAGTATATGTACTGTAAGAAGAGATTTAGTAGATGTTTTGACTTTTGTTTTGTGCTATATGAATGGCTGGGTTTTTGAAATGCAACGCAAACCATTTGCAGACAAGATAGCAAATATATTTTATTTTGTGCAGCAAATAACCAAGTGGCCTGTTAGGATGGAGACATAGGGGTTCTGAGCTCAGGTTTGAAGCACCTAAATATCTCTGGGGTACTGGAGCTCAGAATAGTTTGATAGTCCTACTGGCTAATTTCATGTGTTTGTGATATATTTATGAATCCCTTTATAGAAGAGTGACACTCAAAATCTTACATGGATCATCGTAATTTCAACTATCTCTCTCAACTTCTAGATATTAGGAATTTCTAATTGTTTGGCTTCTCTTCCTAAATGAAAATTACTGTATTTTCTATGATATAAGAAGCCAATGAAAACCTGTTTGATATGTGGGGGAAAGAAAAGATTTCTTTGCCTGCTTAGAACAAACAAACAAAAAATAGAACAACTTTCTTAAAATAATGACATTGTTTTATTATTTCATCTGAGTTGATGCTGTAAAGTGCATTTATTAAAGTAATTAAACAAATAAGAATATGGAAACTTTGCAATAGTGGCATGGAAACATTCGAACACAAATTTCTCTCCTTTTCTCTTCTGCCTCCTTGTCACTTGGTAACTTGCCTTAGTGCTAAAAAGGACTGCTCATGATTTCCTGAACAAATGGCACAATCTCAACCTTCTCAACTGCAAATGTTTCACAGGAAACAGTCTCTCCATCTGTTGCTCATCTTGAACATGTCACTAGTAAAGACAGACTTCCTTGCATCCTTTTTCCCTGTAGCAACTCTCCCTTGTACTTTCTTCATTCTATAAATGTAACAACACTTTGTGTACACATTCATTATCTTTAGCTTCAACCATACTTGACTTACAGGCTTTATCATTTAGAATAAACAGGCAATAAATACCAGTAAAAGTTGGAGAAATAAAGCAATACTTATCAGAGGAATACTGAGAATCAAGGTTTAGCTGCTTAAATAGCTTTAGAGAGCTTGGCTTGCATACAGGTCAACTTAAAGAAAATCAGGAGTGATCCTTATTCCTATAATGACTGTGTATTTCACTATCTAAAATGAGTAAATATTTATAATAAAGGAGACATTCAGCAATTATCCTGCTACTCATTGCTACTTACTGTTTCACTAAGTTTTATTACAAAATAATAGAAAATGTAAAACAAAGGAAACTATGAATTTTCAATAATAAGCATTACTACACGTGTTAAAGTGCTTTTATAGGGGAAAATCACAGAACTGATTTGTACTACTCCTATCCATTTTTTCAAAGTATTTTTTCCCTCAAGAAGAAAGAAATAATGATTCTATGTCACTGTGTTTTCAGTGGCTTATGTCCTAGTACCAATTTATTTTTTTTATATTTTCACAATGATGAATGGGAGAGAATTTCTTACACAGTTAGATATTTGGACCCAAGAGAAGTACTTTTTTCATATGCTTGAGTCAAAGTGCAGAAATCTGATGTATCTGCAGAGACCAGAAAAAAAAAACTGTAGTCTACAGCAATAATTTTGTTTTTCATCTCTCTATTCCAGTATGAATACTTTCAAATGAATTTCCCCTCTGGAGTTGCCTACCTGCTAGAGTTCAAACACCTCTTTAAGCAAAGTGGCAATAAAAAGCTTTAATAAGTGCAAGCCTTGCTGAGTGAGGAATCATTAGTGTAGAGGTGCAGAAAAACACACTTTCTTATTTGAAGGGAAGTGTTAGAAAAGCAGAGTGTGGAAATAAGAGTCATCAAAATGCAAATATAATAAGCTATTTAAATCAACAAATCTCACACTAATATTGGGCACTCAGTCCCCTTTTTCCCTTGCTTCCCACAAGGCAAATTTTCATTTCTATTCCTTCCCAGTCTTAATTTTTGTTCACCCTACACCTTACTCGAGTGTTTCCACCTTAACAAGGATCACATGGGAATTACATACAGTTTGAACTTAGGAAGGTAAAGTTATCTTATTGCTTCTATTTTTATTTGTTTAAAAGAAATTAGGCAGAATTTACTGCTGGTATTGACCTCTTAGTAGTATACATTCAGAGTCCTGGAGGGGTAAAATATGATATTTGGAATTAGGGTATTGAGGTAAGAAAATTAATTTTTAGGCATTACTCAAATCAAGAGACTAATAAATGTAAACAATAGGATAACCCTAAATAATTAAGACTCAATAAGATAAAGCAAATGAATTTCTTCATTAAATAGCTATCTTTTCTCCTTAATAATATCAATCAATTCTTAATTTTATATAAACAGTAATCACCTAAAATGATGCTGAAATCTCAACTGGAAAGTCTTATGTTCTGAAGATACCACCACAAAAAATAATGTAATGTTAGAGACAACAGAGAAAAAATGATAATATCAAAAGAAGGGGACATCATTGATCTTGTCAAAAGAAGAAAACAATGGCATTGAAAACAAACTAGGAAGTTTGTAATTGTCATTGAGCTATAAATGTCTGGGTGTGTTGTGAGTGAAATTAAGAAAAGTGATCAAATAGAATAAGCATATTTGAGAGGAATGAATACTTATACATTTGTATACAATTTATGACAACACATTTTCTTTCTGGTACCAGGATTTGAACTTATGGTCTTATGCTTTCTCTGAATGCTTGATCATCTGATGTTTCATCCCTTGCACTATGCCTGTAGCTGAACTGTCACCTGCAGATAGGTGTGTCACTGGTGCCTGGCTCATACACTTTTATCCTTTTAGAACTCAATAATAATAACTGTTTTAATTCTAATTGGCATTATTATATTTCTAGGTAAACTATGGTAAAACATCAGTCAAATAGAATAAACACAGTTCTCAATTTTCATAATTTTGATTTTATAGAGCTATATTTGATAGTATATAACTATGTATGATTAGAGCATATCATAAAAGGAATAAATGATTCCCATATTTGTTTTTCCTCGGTATCTCACATTTGATTATTTCTCAAGACTGACTTTCACATGGAGCAGGCTTAAAGAAATGCAGTCTAATAAGGCATTCTGAAAAGTTGAGGTTTATTTCTTGTACCATATTACAGTACTATCATTTGCATGTATCTATGGCCTTTAATTATGGCAGTCATCTCTTGAATGGAACAGTGGGGTGACATGATGTGGATCACTTCAGAATCTAAGAGGTGAAAAGTAGTCTCAGGGTCTCTAAATTTATCATCCCAGTAGAATTTTTAATTTTAGTCTGCTACTTTATTGAGCCCCCAATCACTAATGGGGATATTAAACAGGAATAAGAACTGTAATCCATGCAAAGAGCTATCTTCTAATGTAGTAAAAATACATGTTCATTATAACTTCTGAGGATTTGTCTTTTCTAGAACTAACATGCTTTATCTTACTGGCTCAAATGATGACTATCAGGATTATTTGAAAACAATGATATTTAAGCCATTGTAAAAAGAATAGGTTGTTCTTACAACTTCCTTAATGTTTAAGTGCCAGGTGCTGTGGAAAACTTTTGTTGTATTCTATAAAGATGAAGGTCACATTTTTATGACCATTGATGTCACCCTGTTTTCTACCTCATTCCTTGTAAAATTTCAAGCATCGTGGCCAAAAAATGAAAAGCACTTCCCTTTGTTTTCCTGTGGGATCTGACAGCATTCTCATACCAGAAGAGTGGCAAAAGATCCAAACGACATTTTCCTACTGTTCATCTGGCAGGAGCACTGTTTCAGCTCAACAGAAGCAATTGCAGTCTAAATCGCTTTTGATCCACAGATATATTTATTTTCCTGTTTCTGCCTTGCTATTGTTTTAGTTTCTTGCCAAACACACAAATGTAATATAGATTTTAAAATTCACATATTAAGATAGGGGAGACAAATAGACCTTTCTTTTTCTTAATATTAGTGCAATGCTTACATTTACCATCCAGTTCTCTTTTTATTTTTATTTTTTATTGTAATTAGTAAAAGGGTTACATGATATTTGCCAGATAGAAGGTGCATTAATTCACATACATTGATACCCTTTCACATGTCTTGGTACCCATTTCCTTCCCCCCCCACACCTCCCACCCGTCTTGGTTTTCCCCCCTTCCCTATCAAATTTCAAATATCCAAATACAAATAAATTCAATATATCAGATAACAAAGTGAGATACTATACCAATATGAGATAACCAAGGGACAGCAAAGGAGATGAGAGACAACATAGTACATTAAGGACAACAATCATTCATTATATGGCTTTTGTTTCAATATCCTGGAGGTCCTTTCAATTAGCTTCACATTATATGGCCTTATGTATCAAGATTTTGCTCTATTGCAAGTCTCTGCTAGTAGAGCCCAAGGTTTCTACTGATTATGACAAATGAGGGAAACCATTGAGCCTAAGATCCTTTGAGTCTGGCTTACTTCACTTAATATGATTTTTTCTAAGTCTTTCCATTTCCTAACAAATGGGGCAATGTCATTCTTTCTGACAGCAGCATAGAATTCCATTGTGTACAAATACCACAACCTGTTGATCCACTCATCAACTGAAGGACATCTAGGTTGGTTCCATATTTTTGCTATGGTGAATAGTGCTGCAATGAACATTGTTGTGCTAGTGGGTTTAGTATGTCCTTGTTTCTGGATGGTTGGGTAAATGCCAAGTAGTGGAATTGCTGGGTCATAGAGGAGCTCTATGTTTAGCCTTTTGAGGCACTGCCACACTGCTTTCCCTAGTGGTTGAACGAGTTTGCACTCCCACCAACAGTGTAGTAGTGATCCCTCCTGGCCACATCCCCTCCAGCATCTGTTGTCATTCGTTTTCCTGATCCTGGCCATTCTAACTGGAGTGAGGTGGAATCTTAGAGTTGTTTTGATTTGCATTTCTTTTATGACCAGAGATGTTGAGCATTTCTTCATGTGTCTATAGGCCATTTTGTTTCTTCTTCAGAGAAGACTCTCTTTAAGTCTTTGGCCCATTTTTTAATGGGATGGTTGTTACTTTGGAGGTTAGTTTTGGAGTGATTCAATTTTTTGAGTTGTTGATATATTTTAGATATGAGGCCTTTGTCCGTTGTTTGGTTGGTGAAGATCTTCTCCCACTCTGTAGGCTTCCTAATGTCCTTTGCCATACAAAAGCTCTGCAGTTTAATGCAGTCCCACTTATCCAGCCTTTCTCTGATTTGTTGTGATTCTTGGTCCTTATTAAGAAAGTTTCGACCTGTGCCAAGGAGGCCTAGTGTATCTCCTATTCCTTCCTGTAAAGTTTTCAGTGTGTCAGCTTTTACCTCCAGGTCTTTGATCCATTTGGAGTTAATTCTAGTGCAAGGTGACAAAGAAGGATCCAGCTTTAGTTTTCTGCAGGTGCTTAACCAGTTCTGCCAGCAGCACTTGTTGAAGAGGCTGTCTTTCTTCCATTCTATTTTTTTGGCTCCCTTGTCAAAGATTAGGTGGCCATAGGTCTGTGGTTTAATATCTGGGTCCTCAGTTCTATTCCACCAGTTCTTTTTTTTTAAGTTTCTACTTCTTATAGGACTGATAAACTAAAAACAACATACCTAAACTGATAAAATGACAAACATACTTTTTAATGTAATTCCTACTATATATCAACTTAACAGACATGAGTTCTTAAAAGAAACTCTTTGCACATTTCTCAACAACTTTCATAGCTGAAAATTTGATAGTGTCCTGGCCTAGTGTTATAAACTCATGCAAATTGCAAGAAAACTTGGGGAAGGACTTACAAGTACTGGTTTCAAGGAATTTATATTTTTCTTAGAGCTAGCATGTGGGTCAATCGTTAGTAACATATTGAATTACTGAAATGTTCTTTTTTTCTTTCCTCCCTCCCTCCCTTCCTTCCCTCCTTCCCTTCTTCCCTCCTTCCCTCCTTCCTTCCTTCCTTTCCTCCTTCCTTCCTTCCTTCCAGCTTGAACTCAGGGCCTGAGCACTATCCTTGGGCTTTCTCAAGGTTAGCAATCTATCACTTGAGCCACAGCATCCCTTCCAGCCTTTTCTATGTATGTGGTAGAGAGGAATCAAATGCAGGACTTCTTTCATTCTACTACTAGACCACTCTTCTGTCAGTTGAAATGAACATGAGCTAAAGGTACAGATGACCAGAGTTTGTTGGATTTTGTTGGATTGTAAGTTTCACTAATGTAATTACTACTGACCTTCATAGAGCTCCTTTAGATGTATGTTGTGTATATATTTGCTCCATTATAAGGTAAATTCTAAATCATCAGAACCAAGAACTTAAGTAAAACTATTCTCCACTTCATTTTGCTTTCTTTACTTTTAACAGTATTTAAATTTATAAATAAACATAAGGTCTTTTTCTGGCGTTTATGCAAACACAGGTAAATAGAATATTTTATTGGTCAACAAAAAGTTTGTGACATCAACTAAGCTTCAACTCTAAAATCTATGCTTGCTTAATTTCAGTGAAGTCATCACCCAAACAACGTTGTCAGATATCATCAAGAGCAAGAGTTGAAAAATACAGGTTGAGAATTCTTTTCTTTAAAATGATTTACAGGTTGTAGAGAAATAACATATAAAGAAATAGTTTATATGGAACCCTCTTTATGGATAGGAAAGTGATATTTGTTCCTCAAGTCGCCAGAAAATAAAATGAAAGCATATAGACTTTGACGGGGAAAGTTCAGTGGAAGCTACTGTGGAAGCCTCTACTGCAGTAATAACAACTATTTACAGGAGGGAATGAGTAGGCTAAGCATCCTTTCTCAGGCTAGTTTTTAGCTGATGTATTCTAATATACTTAGTTTGAAAAGATAGTTTTTGAAATAGTGAAATCACAATTATTTCTAGATACGTATTTGTTTCTGAATACATCCTTTGGTCTGTTATTTTCTCATTCATTAGGTATTAACAGTTGACTACTTATTACATAAAGTTGCAGTTGAAATGTCTCTGCTTGCTTGTCTTTCTCTCTCTCCCTTTTCTCTCTTTCCCCGTGTGTATTTGGGTGTGTGTGCTGTATTTATATTGAAGGTCTAAGTAAAAATCTCAGGTCCAGAGTCAACAGAGCCATATTTTTCTTTTGTCAGAAGTGAAGCAGGGCCTGGACAAGCATGTTGCAAACGGTGTAGATGGAGAAGCTCCCCGTGTAGATTAATTCTGTGCACAGCTGGGGCTGGAAGGCAAGCCCATTCTAGGGAATGAAGAATGGCCGATCAGGGGTGGAGCTGTCCGCCTCCCTCTCCACAATGTACTAATCCTCAATTTGGCACTGCTTTAAAAGAAAAGAAATCTAAATTGAGGCCAGCTGATTTCTTACTGAATCAGCCAGCTGGATGTGGAGCCAATTTCCGCAGCTTCCACGCTGTGGTAGCCAGGAAATATTTTAATTGAAAGAACTCTATGTTGACAAATACCAAAGACAACCTATTTATAACTTTTAACCAATATTTATGGAATTCCCTGATTTAATAACATTTTCCTTTAAACTCACTTGCAAAATAGAAAAATTGTTAGGCCAGAACGAAAGCTAAATGATGTGGAAGGGAAATAAATAAAACCCATAGAAAGAAAAGGAAAGCAAAGCAGTGTGTACTACATGTTGTACATAAATCAACAGGCACAAGAAACTAAATAAAAATATCTTCAACAAAACTAGTTTTAAATAAAAACTAATGGTGATACTTCTTAAAATCATGTACTCTAGATGATTTAGTATATGAGTGATGTTTTAAGCAGTTATTCTAAAGGTTATGTCTAAATATGCATATTATATGGAAAATTTATTGTTCTGGGCAGTGTGATGATTTTTTTTACTTATTCTTGCTTTAAAGTGAAACAAGATTTTTAGTGATCTGAAAAGATAATGAAAATCTAATACAAACTTTTTTCTTTCATGTTAGTGTCATGATTCTAAGTCCAATTTGGATTATAAGAATGATTTAATACTATAATCTTCAAAATACATGCTTTTCTTTTCTAAAACTTAAGACATTTCACTGAACTTACACAATCATCATTAAATTATTTGGTTCTTGTAGTTCTCTCCCCAATTTATTTTTCTTTACATTTAGAGAAAATGCTTTATCTTTAAAAAACATATATTCTTTATAAATACTGTTTTTCTATAGCTAAACTCTTTGCAATATGCAATATTAAATATTTAAGTATCTTGTCTTTTCATATTAGATAATATCCTCATTAAGTCACTTTTACTCAGCAAAGAAGGAGTAGTGAATTGGAGTACAGAAGTAGTTTGGAATAGCTTTCATTGTAGATTGAAAGGGTAGTAATGTCTTCCATGGATGATTTGTGGATACTCGTGAATATCAGAAAACTCAATGTGATGACAGAAAGATGTTTTTCCCCTACTTACCTTCTTTGGAAGAGGTGCTATGGTTGTTGTTTTTACATTACTGGTTCATGGGTGATGGAGAAACTACACAATTTGGCTACACTAGGAGATGTGGTGTGCTGGAAAACAGCTCACCCTAGTGGATAATGCTAGAATCAAATTTACCCCCTGCCTCAAGAGACCCAAAGAGCCCAACCAATTTTCTTCATACAGGTAGGAATGAGTATTGGTATGTTAGGTATAGCATGTGTGCATTGTAAGACTAATTTTAAATGATAAACTTTTTAAGAATTAGTATATTGAAAATCTAATCTTCTATACCTCTCCTAAACTAAGGCAAGTGTTTCTGAGCATTGCAGCTTTCCAATTAGTCATTTCATTAAAGTGTGAGAAATGACAAAACAAGAGAACTTTTTTTCTTAACTTCACTATGGAAGAAGTAAGAGGAAGTTCAGGGAATCTGGAATAAAATGTTAACAAACAAAACCAAAGTGTATTTTTTAAACAGCTAAGAACTACTGAGTAATATTTAGTCATAGAGGACTGTGCCTGTCATAGGGCTTCATAAGTAATCATATTGGAAAAAAATAGATGCATCTCATTACTCACTTTCCATTTTTATGAAAGGTTCATCCACGTGTGCAATGATGCATTTAGAGGTTTACACCCTCTCTGGGGAAAAAAAAGACATTTTGCATTTAAATTACTCTTCATCCTTCTAAAACAGTTCTAAGAAGAAGGTATGAACCTGAAAACAACTATAGGTAATAAAACCTGTTAGAACGATACTGAATGTGGTTTGAAACCATGAATTATAGTTCAATTTATAATAGTTAATTAAGTTTATTAGATTGTTTATACTTTGATTTTATGAACTTGTGGATGACGTAGACAAAATGGTCTCTTTTCTACATTTGTTTGCCTAAGTGATGAGTAGTGGTATAGTGGCTATGGAGATACAATCAGTAGGTAAAACAATAATTAGTGATGGGGACTATGTCCATTGTTGAATATTTATCCCCTCTTTAAAAAGTGAGAAAAGACAGCATAAAAAGCAGAATTGTTGGACAAACAACCCTCACCACCATGTATCTTTTTTTCATTGCTTCAGTATCTTGACTTTTGTTCAGAGGAGGCACATAGGAAGCTATTGTTCATTTAAGAGAAAGAAGATAGTGCTAATATTATTCAAGGGTGAGAGAGGGTGTTGGGAGGCTCATCAGCCCTAGAACTCTTAAAGAGTGTGCAAATTGCAACTCATGTCTACTTATTAATGGGTTGACAATCAGACCAAATCTTTGAATTAGTTGATAGTATATGCAAGGAAAGAGAGATGTTCTTTGAAATTTCTTCTCAATTAAAGAGCAGATAAGAATAGTGGCCAATATCGAAGATGAATCTTCTGCCAATTAGCATATCAAGAAAGACAAGTAACATATTAAGGCCTTGAGCCACAAGAGTTTTACTAAAACTGAAAACAGGGGCGAAAACAATGAAGAAATCACAGGGATTTAGCTGAGATCTGAGCAATAGATTTCCAAGGTTATAATTCTCACTTGGAGAAACTGGAAAGCAAATTAAGAGAGATAAGTCATCACTTTAGAATATCTAAAGTGACTAGGGTGCTGACAGTCTGGTTTTTTTGGGGGGGGGGCGGGGAGGTGTCATGGGGCTCGAACTTGGCCTGGGTGCTGTCCCTGAGCTCTACAGCTCAAGGTTCCTGTCCTACTCCTGGGCCTGGGCGTTGTCTGTCCTTGAACTCTTCAGCTCAAGGCTACCACCCTACCCTTGAGCCAAGCCCCAGTTCCTGTTTTCTAGAGGTTAATTGAAGATAAGATTCTCAGGTTCTTTTGTGCCAGGCTGGCTTTGAACCTTGATCCTCAAATCTCAGCCTCTGGGGTAGCTAGGATTACAGGCAAGAGGCACTGCACCCGGCTATGATACTCTTAAAATGATTTTATTTTTCATTCTTTAATTACATGAGGTAAAAGAGCATACTTCCGCAGAAGAGATGCAGGATCAGATACACAATGCGCTAGATAAGTAAATTAGAAAAATAATTGCTAGTCTTATTGAGAAGATATCTACCCCCCTGCCTAACCCTGTATTTGTGTCTGTAGGACACAGATCCTCCTCCTTGCTAGATAGGAGTGCTATCACTTGAGCCACCCCTCTAGACTTTATTTTTCCCATTTTTGCCTGGGGCCAGCCTTGGATAAGAATGGTTCTAGGCCTCCAGTATAGCTGGGATTGAGGGTACACGTTGACATGCCTAGTTTGTTGGTTGACATTAAGATTTTGCCTGGGATGGTCTAGAAACAGGACACTGCTTAAATTTCTGTCTCCAGTGCAGCTGGGATTCTGGTCATGAGAATTTGCATCTGGCTTATTTTCCCCATCATGTCTTATGTCAGTCTCTCACTTTCTGAATCCAGGTTGACATGAAGATAGAGAAAAGGAAATAATCATTTTGTTCTAAATGTACAAAGGAACTCTGATTGTTTCCATCTCTATCTCTGTGTATTATTGTGCTTCCAATCTAAGCATTGTATTGTTCTACATTGTATTACTAATGAGTTTTTCTTACTTTACTTTTTAATAAAGTGGGATATAAGAACTAATGTAGGTGTGTTTTCGTTCAAGTTGCTTTTTATGCAGATCAGCACTAAAGAGTTTATTTCTTGTAAGTGCTGCAAACTAACTGATTGTACCAGTCAGAATATTTAGGAATGATTGATTTGTGGAATGTTATGTTTACTAGTCACATTAACATATAATTGAAACATTTAAAATTAGTTTATTCAATCTGAAATGTAAGAATATTGCATATACTCAAATTCATTACTCATATAACTATGGTTATACTCTTCATATTTTATAATATTTGCTTTTTTTTTGTCAGTCCTGGACTTGAATTCAAGGCCTGAGCACTGTCCTTAGGTTTTCTCAAGGCTAGAATCCTACCACTTGAGACACTGCATCACTTCCAGATTTTTCTATGTACATGGTACATGTTGTGCATGGTAGGTAAGCACCTTACCACTAGGCCAAACTCCAGACTCAATATATTTACTTTCTTTTAGTGCAGAATATTTAGCCAGAGCCTTAAGAGTGAAAGGCAAATATTCTACTGCTAAGGCACACCAGAAAATTTCATGTTTGTTTCTTTCACCTATCGTATAAACTTTCTTGTGCAAAAGGAATCACAGAAATAGTGGGACATAGGGTGAATCAATTCAGCAGTGACACTCACTAGACACTATGCTGGAGATGAATCTACAACTTGGGGGGGAGCGGGGTCAAGAGGGGAAACCTGGGAGAAAATGAGGGAGGGGTAACACTGTTCAAAAGGAATGTGCTCATTACAAGACTTATATAAATACAACTTCTCTGAATATCACCTTTGAAATCATTTTTAAAAATTATCATCGTGTACAAATAATAAATACTTCCAATGACTAAAGTAAATGATATAAGCACTTCTTTTAGGGATGTAAGATTCACTCATTCATAGATTTTGGTTGTAACACTGATGTTATGAATCAGAGAAATTACTGTAGTTTTTCAGAAATGTTCATTTTAGTCTTTATGAAATCCTATTCACAACAGTGGGCACTTGATGACCTTCAGTAATACTGTCATTATGTATGTTCAATTACCTGTGCCAAATATGGTGGCACAGCAGCTAAATCTCTGTTGACTCCCAAGAGTGCAGTCTTGTTCTCATAAGCCATCTCTATCACAAACTAGTGTTCTACTTACATGAAAAATATTTCCATTTTGCTTCCTGAATCAACTATATCCTTTGTCAGTCTTCTAAGAGTCTAAGAGTTAGTATGACAAATGCTTATACATTTTCCTAAATATTGGCAGTTATCAAGTGAAAAATAAAGTCATTTAATTTGTAAACAGTTGTCTTCATATACAAATACGATGTTTCATTTTATATGAATAAAGGGCTCCTACTAATCATTCTTTTTAAATATATTCAAGACTTCCCATATAATGACACAAAAAAACTTTGATAAAAGAACTACTGCTAATTTTTAAAGAATTATTGATGGAATAAGTTTGATTCTACTACTTGTGATGCTGGCCCTTTAAAGGCCAATAACATGTAATCAGCCATTCTTGACCATTCAAATAGAAATCTAAGGACGTTTACAGTTGAATAGTTGCATTGCAATGTGAAATGGGGTGTATCAACAGAAATAACCCTTTTCATTTTACCTAATCCCAGGAAATAAAAGCTTTAGCTAATAATAACCCATCCTTACATTAGAAATGTAATTCTAAGAACGGAAAAATCTGAAATAGCTGACCACATACCATTCATCATGGAATGTCAACCAGCCATCAGTTCCAGAATAGAATCAAGTTGCCAAACTAATGGGTATAAGTTATTTATTCTCAGGTCCTTTTCCTGTAAGGAAGCTCAGCAGCAGAGTCCTCGCTACTCCATTCCCCTGAAATGTTAGCTTGGCTGTTGCAGTTAGAAATGCCAGGCTCTCAAATTGAGATTTCATTTTTTCCAGTATAATTTAAACTGCTTTATATGACAAGTTTGTATAAACCTAGACAAACCTAACTCTATTTTTTTTAAAGCCCACAATATACAAAGTACCTAATACCTTAAGGGCATAAAAAAGGGAGTAATATTTATAATTATTTCCCTAGGTCAGAAACATATATAAATGGGACAAATTGATATTTAAATTCTAAATATAATGAAGAATTATGTTTTTATTTTTTATACTTCAGTAGAATATTCCAGTCTGACAGAGAAAGGACATACTAATTCCTATGTAATACCCTGTAGAGTGACATTTGCCTAGAATGTCAAGTTCTGGAAACTAGCTTTAATTACTATGCTTTCTGGGGTATTTTTAATTTAACATGAATTAATAGATTTATGTCAGTATCTTCCTTTTATTCCGTCTTTTACATGATGCCATATCATTTTCTAACTTATGCCATGTGCTATCACCATCAGATTTCAAAAGTGACCTTTTTGTTGCACAGACAGATATAAGATTATATCAATTATGAATCACAACGTCTTATCAATCAATGTGCTACTCATCAGGCAGCTTTTCTTCTCAGATCAAAGCCATCTTCAAGAATCATAAACCTGGATTTGAAAATATGATATGAAGAACTCTATTCTCCATAAGGAGAATACACATGTATTTAATTTCACTAATATTAATGGGAAAGTTGCTCATACTGTCAATTGCATGAAACTTCTATAAAGGAATACTGCAAAAATGTATCTTAATGCCTTAGCAGAATTATGAAATATGTGAGTGGTCAAAAACGAATCTTAACTGAAGGTAAAAAATGGCATTTTAACAGTGAGACTAAGTTCTACTTGATGTTATGTGCTGTCTTGAAATTGGAGAAAAAAACTATATATATATTGTATTCATTTAGAAACTGAGGAAGACCTTATTTCCTAACAGAATGGATCAGATTGCTAAAGTGAATGAGGCACAAAAATTCTGGGTTGAAAGCATATCTCATTAAAACAAAAATAAGGAGTATTAGCCAGAAATTATAGCTCTACTTTTTTCTTTAACTTCAAAGTTCTTAGTTTGATATATTTTGGAATATGGTGTAGAATTTGTTTAAAAGACTGGGGAGTACAGGCACCCCTCCCTTTTTCCCAATGTCCTATTTCCTTTCAAACTGCCCAGACATTTTGGTTATTGAACAATCAAATGAAGTTGTTAAACAAAATGTAGTATTTCTTTCAATTCTTTAAGAAAATAGGAATCATTTGGGTTCAGAATTAAAGTTTCTCATCACGCGCTATCCCTGTCCCGCAAGGAAGACACTCGACACAATGCTAGCGTAAGCAGGATCCTTTATTCTTCTTCTCCTGTCCTCTCTGAGGCCTCTCCTCCCCCTTCCTCCTCTCCTGAGGCTATATGCAGGCAGTGGGCCAATCAACTCATGCCAGCTCACCCAGGCCCTCCAATCACGGCTTCACACGCTCCAGTCATGCACCCTTCATGCATCCGGCCACGCAGAGACCAGGCTTCCGCTAACAATGGCAGCACTCCCCAAAATGGATGCCGGCCTTCAACCAGTCATATCCCTGAGTCACGCAGCCACCAGCACCGCAGGCGGCCCCACAGTGAAAGGGGGATGCACGCCTCCAGGTTCTGCCACCGCGCGGGAGGGGCCGGGCTCCCCACAGTATCTGTACCTTAAAATGTGACATTTTTCACACCATCTTCATTGTCAGAGTGTGAACTTATGTTTCAAGAAGACGACATTTTTGTTTTTTATAACATCATTTGCAATGGTAGAGGATTATCAGCCATGGGTAGCTGGAGAGAAGCATGTGAGAGATGTGTATGTCTGATGTCTGTCCCAGCTTATACCAGACGATTCTGAGTACCTCATATGGCACATGGACTGACTGCTTTGTCCTCTCACCAGACAATAATACATTGTGGTTGTTTTGTGTGTGTGTGTGTGTGTGTTAAAGTTTATATAGGTTAAAATAACTTCTGCAATGTCTTCAAGAGTTTGAAAAGAGACAATATATGAAGTGTAGATAAGCTGATGTTCAACTTGCTTTGGTATTGCCAGGAGGCCTTCTGTTAGATATCTAAATCCATTTTAGCAGTCGGAAACCACCAATCCACCCTCAAAGCTCAGAGTCAAGTCTTTCTCTCAGATAGAGGTATGGTGTTTCATCTATGGGTCATGGGCATTATTTTTCCTGATTTGGTGATATGCTGAGCCACGCTGCAGCCACATGATGGAGTGCATATTTTACTTGCACAATACACTAGCTAATATTGTCTTCCTGGGATTCTCTGATCCTCTGGAAGCAATTTCAAAACAGCAATGGAGTGTTCTCAAATAAGAACTTAGTAACACCTCTTATTGTTCTTCTGAATATTGCAAATACAGATTAAAAGATCTATGTAACAAACTCATGATGAATTCTATCCTGAACGACTCATTTTTGTTCCAACAGAAATGCTATCAATGTTCCAAAAATTCAGCTGAAAACAAAGACTACAGCAGATGCCTCAACTTCAGTTATAAATATGGTATTGCATGTTATGTAAGTGTTGAGTGACTAATATTATATTTTTTTGCCCCAGCTCTTTTCTCCTTTAATATGATCACTAAGAGATTCCCTATAACATACGGACAGTTTTGAAAGGTTAAAAATCAACACATTATGAAGATGAGACTTTTCTGTCTTTTTTTAGATGTGCTTGCATCAGAGAGGTGTTCAAAAGTTGGATAAAAACAGGGAGAGAGATACAATGTGAGAGACACTGACTAAAATTTCAAGGAAATTAAACAGTGCCAAAGAACTTAAAGTAATCATAACATTATCATGCATTAAACCCCAAGAACACAATATAAGTTTAGAAATAGTAGATTTGAAGAACATATCTTTAAACCTAATTGAGGATTTATTCTGTTAGTCAAAGCAGATAGTGTAATACCTCTTATTTCCAGTTCTGTGGTAGTCCTGTGGCACCTTTACTTGAAGAGACCATATCAAGTTTCACCTTAAGATTTTACTCTCATGTTATTCACTACAAGATTCAGTCTTGCCTGTCCACCATATTTTTCTCTTTGCAAAATAATTTTAAAAATGATTAGCTTATTGTGTTCAGTTCTAATTTTCTTCTCTTTGTCAAATTCTGATTGGATTCATTCAAAATATTAGCGATGAAAATTAATTCCCTCCCATAGGGCCTTTCAGTCAATTTCAAACCCACATCTCCACACTCAAAATATTTTTGTGTCCTACATCCTTTTTTATAGTTTTTTTTTTTACCGTAGTAACTACTATGATCAAAGATTTCCTTTTTGTCTCTTCTCATCTTTACTCTTTTTCCTCTTGAGTAAACCATCTTTTTCTGCATATCTGTCAAATGTTCTGTCACTTTTTCTTTAGATGTTTCCTGCCAAGAGCTCAATCTTATACATCTAAAGACCAAGATTGAATCAGCAGAGACTGATGAAGAATCAAAGAAACAAACACACCACACCTCCATAGACTTATCTTCCCATCTATTGTCTCCCATGCTTGTTATTCTTCAAACGTTCCTTTATTAAAAGCTCCGTTGCTATTGCTCATTGAACAGAAGGTGTTATCACCTATTTAACTTATTTTTCTTAGTGTTTCTAAGGACATTATGAAAAAACAAAGGTCCTAAGTCAGATGGAATAGAATATAATGATTTATGTTTTATTTTTAAGAACTTAGTGACATACTAGATATGGAAAGTATTTCCTATAAAATTTATTCTATTTAAAATTTTCTTCTACACAAGAGAAGAAAGCTAATATATACATACACATATAGATATAGTATGCAATTACATTATATATTTGTAGGGTAAATAAGGTTCATGTCTTTCAAATGTTTCTTTTCATTTTGAGCTCACTGTTTACAGCAATTAATACTATAAATTATATATGTATATATAGTTTTAGTGATATGCAAAGTAAGTTTTGAAAATATTTTAGAAAGTCAATTTATAGGTAAAAGGTAAAAAATTAGCAATGTAAACACAGCAATGTCTGGGTTTCAATGTGATTTCAGACAATATTAACTGAAAATTAATTTCACTTACATTGGGTTGAAAAGACCCAAGTGTGACTAAAAAAATGATGATAAATGGCTATTTATTGAGCTGAGATATCTAGTAGAGTGAAGCAACAATCAATATAAGATAGCTTTTATGTAATGTCTTTATTATGCTTGAAAATTATAGTAACAAAATGACAAAGGATCTTGATTCATGAGATAAAGATCAAAATCACAGTCTTTAGAACATTGTCAAAAATGACTTGTGGATGATGATAAATATTTGCAATGACCATGATTAATTGTTTAAAGCTACAAAATGAGATAAAAATAAGCTAATTTGTTTTCTAGTTTTTTCAGTTTACTAGAACAAAAATGCATGTTACTCAGCTCCAAATTGTATGGAACATTATTTATTCAAGTTAGAAACCATAAAAATAGCAAGAGTCTACTGAGCTTTTATGATATGCTAACTGTTGTTTGACTGTGTCATTTATTTATGACTTATTTAGTTCTTATGACAATTGTCAGCGATGGACACTAATGTTTGCATTCACAGAAGAAAACAAAATAGCAAATCCAGAATAGTAACATGTAGCAATAATAATGTGCTATTTCAAAGGAGTCACACATTGAATAAGGTTAGATTAGAATTTAAAACTCAGCAAGCCTATTCGATCTTGAAAACTACACTCTACACTCTAATTACTCTGAGATTCAATTTCATAATTAACTATATGGTCAGCCCAGTAATTATTTGGAACCAGTGATGAGAGATGTGATAAGGGTGATCTTTCACTTTTAACGGTGTTACACATCTTTATTTTCATTTTGATTATTATAAATAGTATTATAAACAATATTATGAATCAAAAAATATTAAATACACCTATCCTACTTAGCATCTTAGTGAACAACCCAACCCATTTGGAGATAGATATCTGTTGTTTCTTTGAATAGTTCACTGTGACCTATAATTCACATTACTGCCATGTATCCCTAGAAAATACCAGACCACATGACCTAAGTAAAGAAAAAGATTCCAAATGTGGAGTATGGTTTCTATCAAATGTGTACAACTTTCATATCACTATAAGTCTAAAAATTACAAGAAAGAAAATAAGTCAGAAACTTAATGTTCACTGAAGATATTTCTAAGCATATATGTATTCCATGAATGTAGGGGGGAAATACTGACTTTAATAAAAGCAACAAGAAAAGCAACAAAAAAAATACTTCAACTTGTCTGTTTCTTGTATTAAGAGCATATTAGTAACATTATGCCATATCAAGGAGGAAATAAATAATAACTAGTATTTTCATTTTAATAGCTCAAATTTACTTTCCTCAAACAAAACTGTGTGGAGATTTAACCCATCTATCTCACTTTGGTCCTGACACCAAGTGAGAGAAAGATCTCGGCCAGTCACAAACATAAAGTTGCTGGGAAGGTTTATTGGAAAAGGGAAAGGTCCAGCAATCCACCCTACATGAAGGGCAGAGAAAGGAAACTCACTCTGAGGATGTGCCAGCAATTTTGTGAGGGTGGGGTGGGGGGTTCACATGAGCATGAGGACACCAGAGGTAGAATTAGGCATAGGACAAAAGTGTAGGAATGGAGTCCCAGTTATAGGTATGGCTGTCTTGGCCATTGTATCAGTTCTGGTTCTCCTGGTTTCCAAAAAAGTTATTGTTGTCATCATTTGAGGTGAGATATTTGGTTCTCATGAGATGATTCCTCAGGGTGCAGCCTTATCATTATATAGAATTGTTTTCATTTGGGAGTGGGTTGTTCCTGCAAGGCTTTGCTATTCCTATGGGGTTATTCCTTCTCATAAAGATGTTATTGATCAGTTCTATCTTTCCTGGAACCCAAATTAATTGTATAGTAACTGTAGAGAGAATGGCTTTGAACTGTAGAGAGACTGCCTTAGACAAACACAAAACTGGAGAAGGGATGCCAAGCTTTTCTTCTTTCAATTAATTCATGGGTTTAAGAAAGGAGTCAGTGTTTTACAGCAAAAAAAATATGTAAATATATGTTGCAAATACATTTGCAATAGACTGAAAGTGGGTTGTCTCTATAGTGATAATGACATGAGCTTTTGGGTTTTGGGTTATCTTATTGAGATTTCTTGTGAGCTGGCCTTGAAGAATGTTCAGTTTTGGGTTTTCTTTGAGTATCTTCACACTCAAGGTGAGCTTCTGCCTATCAGAAAGAACCTGTCAGTGTGGTAGCATTAATTCTGAAGCAGTATTTTTAGTCAAGAAGCCTTTGAAGATTTATATAGTTTATAACTTTTATAGAAAATCATACTATATGACTTTTGAATTAGGGGTGCTGGATCTACTGATGCCATCTTGGTCACGCGGTAGATGAAGTAGAATTAGGTTTAACTGGTACCATCTTGTCTTCATGGTACAGGCAGTGAAGTCTCAGCTCCCAGGTGGGCATGGGCATGCCTGAATTCCAAGAGGCAGGAGCAGGGACTTGAACAAAAGGTTACTAGATCTGTCAGTTCTATGCCTTAAATTTGGGAGACTCCAGTGTTTCTTGTAACCTTGACCTTGACCTGACCCCATTTAGGCACAGACAAGCTCAGGCACCGTTATGCCATGCCTTGTGTCTGTATGTCTGTGTCTCTTGTCACTTGGCTCCCCCCTAGTCAACACAGCATCCCAGTTCAGCCTTGAATGAAAAAGGTACAGTACCCAAGCCCTGAGTTCAAGTTCCAGGACTGGCACAGACAACAAAAAATATAGACAAGCACCAAACAGAAAATTAGTTAGATTGGATTACACTTATAACCCTAGCTACTTTGGAAGTCAGAGATTGGGAGGATCAACTTAAGGGCCTGGGCAAAAAGTTTCGAAGTCTCCTCTACCAATAAAAGCTAGATGTGGGCCGGAAGTTTGGCTCAGTGGTAGAGTGCTTGCCTAGCATGCACAGATCCAGGTTTGATTCCTCCATACTACATACATAGAAAATTCTGGAAGTGGTATCATCACACAACTGGTAGAGTTCTAGTCTTGAGAAAGCCGAAGTACAGTGCACAGTCCCTGAGTACAAGCCCCAAGATTGGCAAAAAAAAAAAAAAAAAAGTTAGATACCATGGGCAACACCTGTCATCCAGCCAAAAAGGAGGTGGGCTAGTCTAGCCTATATGTGAACCTGACACTTCACTTGAAAAATAACTAAATCAAAAAGATTTGTGGGTGTGACCCCAGTATAGCCTAAAAATAAAAACAGATTGTTAGCACGATGGTGTATATCTATAATCCTCGCAAACTCTAGAGGCAGAGGTAAGAAGATCATGGTTCAAGGCCAACCCTAACATAAAAATAACTTTATGTATTATCTGAAAATTAAACAGAAAAGCAAAAGAATGGAGAGCATTACTCAGGCTGTTGAATACTTGCAAGCACAAAGTCCTGGGTTCAAAAGCTCTATAATACTATTTGGGGAGGGCAGGGGGAGTTATGTCATTTTCCTTCCTGGGTTGACTTTGAATTATGATTCTCAGATCTCAGCTTCCTGAGTAGCTAGGATCACAGTGTGAGCCACCAGCACCTAGCAAAAATATCCTATTTTTCTTAAAAAATAAAGAGACTGAAAAGCTTACAATTTATATCAAAGAAATAAGGCTGAACAAAGCTGGATTGCAAAAAAGACCTGCAATCAAGATTTCTTATTTTAAACAGTAGAAATATGAAGATCCACTTAATTAACTTATTAATTGCCTTCTACTTTACTGGAGTCTGTAGACCAGAGGTCCATTTTAAAATGCAGAATATTTACTTATACTTTGATTTGTGTGTAAGATGGTTCCTAAAATATTTGAGATCTGAATTTTTGCTAATTGTCAAAGCACAAGAGAGAGCTGTTTTGAAAGACACTGAAGATCTCTTACAAGGTTTATGTAATTAGGTGAAAAATTTTAGGATAATCACTTTCTGATTTACCAATGTCATATTTTTATATGTCCAGTTTTGAGTTTTCTTGAGTTTCTTGGTAAGAAATGGTTTCTACCAGGGATATATCATGACACATTAGAATGAAAAAGCGCCCTACTTTCTATCTCTTATCTGTCTGTGTCTGTCTCTTATCTCCCTCCTCTCCTATCATTTTTTCTCTTTCTGTCTGTGTGTCTGTCTCTGTGTTTCTCTCTGCACCTCCCTCCCTCCCTTCCTCTAAAAGCCTTTACATATATGCTAGGTCAATACTGTACTAACTGATCTGGTTAGCAAGATGCCAAGTGACTGGTTACCAGCTTGTTTGCTGTGGCTGAGTTACTGTCTCACCCTTCAAGGCTTTGGGAAAGAGTAAAATTAAAGGACTTGCAGAAGGTTCGCATTCTTCTGGGGCCTGCAGGCTTCCACAATTATAGCAGCATCAGTGCTGGCTGTGTGAGATGCTCCTCCTCCTCCTCCTCCTCCTCCTCCTCCTCCTGCTCCTCCTCTTCCTGCTCCTCCTCTTCCTCCTCCTCCTCCTCCTCCTCCTCCTCCTCCTCCTCCTCCTCCTCCTCCTCCTCCTCCTCCTCCTCCTCCTCCTCCTCCTCCTCCTCCTCCTTCTTCTTCTTCTTCTTCTTCTTCTTCTTCTTCTTCTTCTTCCTCTTCTTGGTGGTGGTTCACTGCTTTCCTTTTATTGGTGCTGTTGGTTCACTGTTTTCCTTTTATTGGAGGGAATAATGGTTCAGGAGACATAAAGCAGCTGGTGCAAAGATATGAGGTTCTAGTTTAACCCCTCATCTGCTAGGAGACTGTCATCTACTATATTCAGTCAGCTCAGGGGGCAGTTTGGTAGACAGCACCAGTCTCTGAAGGATTATGGACAGTCAGGCTCACTGTGACCTTGAACTAGGTCTCCTTGAGCCTATTTCTTCTTCCCTGAGTTGCGGGTCAGAGGATGCAGAACTGGATCAGCCTGGTACACTTTCATGCTTCTGGCAAAGGGCCAGGCTCATTTGTAAACTCATGAAGCTGTCTAGGGAGCTTTACTAAAATGGGAGTTCCTTGGCTTTGTATTTTCGATTCCAAAAAAATAATTTTTGAGACAGGTTCTCATTGCCAGGCTGACTGGAAGTAGCCCAGGCTAGCCTCAAACTCATGACCCTCCTGTCCCTGCCTCCCAAGTGCTGTTATTACCAGCATGCCCCATCATTGACTCCTGGCTTCGGATTACAAAAATAAAATTAAAAGACATTCTATAGAGTGAACCCATTATCTTTGCTCCTGGTCTAGATAGTACTTGCTATTAAACCCTTCCTTATATGACTGATTTTCCAAGATATGGTGATATCTATATCTATCTACCTATCTATCTATCTATCTATCTATCTATCTATCTATCTATCTATCTATCTATCTATATCTGTTTCACAGAAATGCCCGATAAGGTAAGATGACGACATAGGTACTCTTATCACATACTCAAATGAAGACAGTAGAGAAAAAGCAACTCTGAGCCATCCCACTGACTGCTGTGCCAAGCCAAAATTGTGACTGGGGCTTCTTAAGATTGTTCCCAGAGCTGGGTGCTGGTGTCTTATACCTGTCATTCTACCTCTACTTAAGAGGCTGAGATTTAAGAATCATGGTTCAAAGCTATCCAGGGCAGGAAAGTCTTGAGATTCTTATTGCCAGTTAACCACCAGAAAACTGGAAATGGCGCTGTAATTCAACATGGTAGAGCACTAGCCTTGAACACAAAAGCTCAGGGACAATGTCAAAGGCCAGAGGTAAAGCTTCACAACTTTAAAAAATAAAGTGATGTTAGTATCATTTATGTTTGTAATTATATAAGTGTACTTAAAATTTACTATCTTAAACTGGGCATGGTAGTCTATTCCTGTAATCCAGCCATTCTGCAGGTGGAGATTGGCAGGATCAAAACAAGATTCCTCTCCCAGCAAACAGGCCTGAGGTGGTAGTTTTATCTGCCATCCCAGCTACCTGGGAGGCTATATAGGTAGAAGGATTAAGGTCTGAGGCCAGCACAGGCAAAAACATAAGACCCTCCCTACCTGAAAAACAGTTAAAGCTACAAAGGGTTGAAGGAGTGGCTTCAGTGGTAGGTAGCATGTGCTTAACTAGCAAGCACTAGGCCCTTAGTTCAAACCTGAATACACTCCCTTAAAAGCTTTAGCTTGGCTGGCACGAGGAGCTAATTAATACCTGTAATCCTAGGTATGTAGGAGGTCTGTAGCTCAAAGCCAAATTACTGAAAAGCAGAAATTAGAGCTGTATAGTCTGCCAGCCTTGATGAAAAATCTAAAGGACAGTTTGGTTTCTGTAATGCTGGGATACTGTGATGCTGGGATCAAACTCAGGGTATTTGTACTGGGCAAGTGACTCTCCAAAAGTTTTTATCCTCCCAGGCTGAAATTCTGTACCTATTAATGCTAACTTCCCATATCCCCCTCCTCCAACCCCTAACAACCACCATTCGGTTTTCCTTTTTGTGACAGTCCTGTTGCTTGAACTCAGGGCCTGTGTTATTGTCGCTGAGCTTTAGCACTCAAGGCTGGAATGCCCCATCACTTGAGCCACAGCCCTGCTTTTTGTGTGTTTACTTGGCGGTAAGAGTCATGGACTTTCCTGTTCAGGCTGGGTTTGCACCCCTATCCTCTTATTATCTCAGCCTCCTGTCTGGCTCAGATTACAGTCTTGAGCCACTGAAACCTAGCCACCATTCTACAGTCTTTCTCCCTTCTCCTCTCTTCTCCTCCTGGGACAGAGCTCAGGCCCTGAACACAATCACCCTAATGGTTCTGATTTGACTTTGCTTAGTGTGCTTTTTTGCCTGCTTTGTCACCTGGAGGACACAGCTGATAATGCAGCTTTCAGATATTATCTGTTAAGAGAAGAAGACAGACATTCTTTCATCTCCCTAGATCTCAACTGTCTGATGCTGTTAGTGCAGCCCAGGGGCCTTTCATGACGGGCTAGACTAAATGTGTCCTCAACTCTCTCTTTCAGGACCTCATGGAGGTGATTTCTTTCCGTAAGAGGTGTTGGTAAGGAGGAAACACCTGCAGAGCAGTAGCCTCATCTGGAACTAAAATCTTCTTCTTCTTCTTCTTCTTCTTCTTCTTCTTCTTCTTCTTCTTCTTCTTCTTCTTCTTCTTCTTCTTCTTCTTCTTCTTCTTCTGCTGCTGCTGCTGCTGCTGCTGCTTCTTTTTCTCCTCCTCCTCCTCCTCCTCCCCCTCCTCCTCCTCCTCCTCCTCCCCCTCCTCCTCCTCTTCCTCCTCCTCCCCCTCCTCCTCCTCCCCCTCCTCCCCCTCCTCCCCCTCCTCCCCCTCCCCCTCCTCCTCCCACTCCTCCTCCCCCTCCTCCTCCTCCTCCTCCTCCTCCTCCTCCTCCTCCTCCTCCTCCTCCTCCTCCTCCTCCTTCTTCTTCTTCTTCTTCTTCTTCTTCTTCTTCTTCTTCCTTCTTCTTCTTCCTTCTTCTTCTTTTTCTTCTCTAGAACTGGTTAGGCATGAAGAGCCAATTCAAGATGATTCTGATCTTTGGTAAGTAGTAAGGCAGTAGGGCCTGGCTCCAGGTCTTAGGGATATAGACGTTCCACTGTGCTTATCTTTTAGGGGCTTGTGGTCAAGAAAAGTCAGTGAGGCATGTTAGTGATGAACAATAAGGAGGGATGCTTTGAGAAAAGCCATCCTTCCACACTGCTGCGAAGGCTTCTTAAGTCTGTGATGGCCATAAACTATGCACTCATCAGAGAGAGTCATGCACTCATGACTTTTAGGGTTATAGAGGGGATCCTTTGAGATTCTCTCTTGGCAGTTAGTAGTCTCTTGAGAATAGGTGTATATTGTGGGGGCATGTGTGTATGCCTGCATGCACACATTAAAACTTGCCATTTTGCCAGGTGCTTGTTGCTTACCCCTACAATCCTAGTGACTCAGGAGGCTGAGATCTGGAGAATCACAGGACGAAGCCAGCAGAGCAGGAAAGCCCTGGAGATTCCATCTCAAATTAACTAGCAAAATGCCAGCTTAGAGATATAACACAAGTGTTAGAGTGCCAGTAAAGTGGCAGAGTGCCAGTCCCTTCGTTCAAATCCTGGTAAGGGCAAAAAATAGAGTTTTAGTAGGTTCACAAACTCTCATCCATACATCCTACAAAGAGGTTATGAAGGGGAGGTTGGATGGAGGGGTTCTATCTACAGAGATGATTTGAATGTTAATGAAAGTCAGGCGTTTCGTGGGTAGATCAAAAGCAAGAGCGCATGTTGGGTAAAGATGCAGCAGGAATGAAGGTGTGTCAATTGCCCTGACTGGCAAGAGGCCTTGGACAGGTGGAGCTTGGGACAATGCATGACTGTAATGAGAGACAAGGAATATAGTGGTATACACCTGCAATCCCAGCAACTTGGAAGACAAGGCAGGAGGGTTGAGTTTGGGCAAATTTAGTTAGCAACATCCTATCTCCAAAATAAATTATAGCCAGGTGCCTGCCAAAGGCTTATGCCATCGTGACAGTAGCTAATCAAGAAGCTGAAATCTAGAGGATTTGAGTTCAATAAAAAAAAAAAAAACACGACTGGTGCGGCAAGGAGTTTGGCCTAGTGGTAGAGTGCTTGCCTAGCATGCATGAAGACCTGGGTTCAATTACTCGGTACCACATACATAGAAAAAAGTCACAAATGGGGCTGAGGCTCAAGTGGTAGAGCTCTAGCCTTGAGGAAGAAGAACCCAAGGACTGTGCTCAGGCTCTGAGTCCAAGCCAAGGACTGGTAAAAGAAAAAAGGACTGGAAGTGTGAGGGGTCAGAGATGAGATCAGAGGCCATGAAGCTGATTTTGGTAAGGAAAGAGATAAGTCTGACAGAGCAGTGGAGGTAAGAAAAGAAGAGAGGACACATTCTCTCTTTTGGTCTTCAACACAGGCCTATGAATTAGGGTATCACTAGTTTAATTCACAAAAAGGGAACTTGGTCAAAGAGTGAAGCTCCTTGTTTGAGGCCATCCAGTTAAAAGGAAATAAAGGCAGAATTTAGAACCAGCCACTTATAGTGTAAATAAGAGAAAGACTGGCAGATGGGGGTCCAGATCTGTGCCTAAACATTCCTTGCCTCTCAGCCCATGGCTTTCAGGGAAACTAACCAACTCTGCCTGCCCTGATGTGCTGAGGAGCCCTCTACATATGCTTTCTAGATGTAGAGAGGCTTTCTGAGCCTTAAAACTCAGGGGTGCTTGAGCTAGGACAGCAGGAGCAAAGAGGAGGCAGAGAAGGAGGTAGGAGTGAACCAGCTTCTATATCAGTATGCTCACACTCTGCTTTTGTTTGTTTTTGCCTGTCCTGGGTTTGAACTCAGGGCCAGGGCCTGGACACTGCCTTTGAGCTTTCAAACCCAGGGTTTTGTTCATGCTAGGCAAACACTCTACCACTAGGCCACACTCCTGGCCCATGCTTGTTTTTTGTTGTACTTTTTTTCGTCATTTGTGGGCTTGATTTCAGGACCTGTACACTGTCCCTGAGCTTTTTTTTGCTCAAATGTAGCATTCTACAACTTTGATCCACAGCTCCACTTCGGTTTTCTGGTGGTTAATTTGAGTTAAGAGTGTCACAGACTTTATTGCCTGGGCTGGATTTGAACCCTGTTTCTCAGATCTTGATCTCCTAAGTGGATTACAGGTGTGAGCCACCAATGCCTAGCTCAAACTCTGCCTTTTAGTCTGCTTTCCAGGAAGGAAGGCAATGTAAAAGACTCATTATTTATAAAAATCTAACTCTGAAGTATCATAAAGACTAAAATACTGGTTTGCTGTTGGGAATCATTATCTTTTACACTTCCTTTATTGAACCTGGACCTGTTGAGCAGTGGTTTGAAGGCCACACACTAAGTCTGGACTGGGGTTGAAGAGCTACTTCTTTTTCATTGTCTGTTGACCATCCTTGCAGTGGAAAGGCAGAAGTGGAAGCTTCCACACTTCCCCAAGGAAAAGAAGGTCCTTGGGAATTCTGGCCTCCTGGTGAGGTTAGAGTGGAGAAGTCCTGGGGAATTAAGTGGTACAGAATTCCCCTCAAGGGACTTTATTGCAATCTAGCAATTTTGTGTTCATTTCTTCTTCTGTGACATGGAGGTAAGAATATCTTCTGTCAGTGCTCCCTAGGGAAAGGGGAATGAACGCTCATTCTCTCAAGGAATCATATTTATTCTTATTTTGTTGGCCTAAAAGTTCACAGAAGGCCTTGAGATAGCTCAGCAGGTTCGTAGTTCAAACCTAGTTCCGACAAGAAGCAGAAGATGAAGAAGAAGACAAGGAGGTGGAGGAGGAGGAGGAAAGGGAGGAGGAAGGGGAGGGAGCAGGGGTGAGGAAATATTTCTGAGTGCTCATGACTCATGCTTATAATCCTAGCTACTCAGGAAGCTGAGATAATGGTTCAAAGCAGCCTGGGCAGAAAAGTTTATGAGACTACAACTGGAGTTCATCTGGTTTTGGGGTATTGCTTTTCTACTCTTTCTTTCTTCCTCTGCTCTCGTGGCTCAGTTTTCTAAATGTGTTAGTTAAGTGGTTCAGGGGCTCCAGGCCTTTTTGACCAATGTCTACCTGCCAATGCTAGCTTTCTAATAAAGACTTCCAATTTGAACTCACAAAATTTGTCTTCTCTGTTTCCTGCAATCATGTTAACTACAGCCCTTTTAATAATAACTTAGCTCTTTTTATTTGGAGCAGTTCGAGAATTTCTAAAGCCACACAAGCATAGGTTAAATAGATCTCTATCCAAGCCAACTTCATTATTTGATATACTTACATAGCCCATGTCCTGGAAGAAGGAAGATAGGAACTTGTGATTATTTAAAAAATTATTTTGTGCTCTTAAAGAAAGCACTTTAATTGAGATTTAATAACTCTATAGAAGATAAATCTAGCTGCCATGTAATAAACAGTAATTAATTAGTTAATATCAATTAAATACTAAAAATATTAATTTACATTTAATGTCTAACTACTATAATTTGCTATAGCTATCTTATTAAATGCTAATTAAATTCCTAAATATTCTTACAAATTTAATGCATTAATAATAACAGCGTAAGTACATATTTACTGTATCTGCACTTCTGAGTTCATTACATGGCAACAAGATTTATCTCTTTACAGTAATTAAATATATTAAGCAAACCTCAGTAACTTTTCCTAACAGAAGCCATAACTGTTTTATTAATTTCAAATTAAATGCTCATTTAAGGTTTCTAATCTACAGCTGCCCCAAACAATTTTCTACAATCAAAGCAAAGGTTATTATATGTTTAATTAAACTTTACTTTTTTAACTTTGGATGGAAGCATTCTAAATATGTCTGCTTTCTCAGCTTATTCAGGATTAAACTTTTGATAGAAATATTCATTAACATTTTCTTTATATAATTTTTTTCTCTATGTGCTATCTTTGTACTTCTGTTCTCCATCTGCTAAGTCCATAACCATGGTATTTTTCTGATTAACACAATCTGGCAAAGTTTTGTGTTTCCTTTATCAGAAGGAAATAGCATGTTCACTACCATTCTCTTCAGTCTTCTTGTATTTCCATTATTGACCACTTTATTCCTAGGGAAACATCCCATAAGGAAATCAAGGAGTTAAAGAGACAGAGTGACAGAGAAAGCAAGGAGGGAGGGAAATAGTGTAAAAGGTGGGGAGAAGAAGTAAAGGACTTGTGATGTTTGTAAGCAAAAGTGTGGCCATTTGGAAAGGCTGCAAGGGTAGCAAGCAGAGGCCGAGATTCCAGGCTCAGTATGATTTTGGAAAGTCTAAGACAAAATCCAGCCTCTTACATGTATCCGATGATTTAGAATCTTCAGTCCTTCCAGATATGATGGGGGATGTCATCAAGACAGGAGACTGCTGTGCAGCAAGGAAAGCACATTAGCTATTAACCTTCCCCCAGCCGATCAACTTTATTTTGCAATCTTCCCTCAGAACCATTAGAATACCCTGAAGAAATAACTTTCCAATTAAAAAGGATCTCAGAGAACAAAGCCATTTTATCTCTGACTCCTGGTGTTCTTTATTCCAATAATTTAAATTGGAATTGATTTTTCAATTTAGCCGTTGACTTGCTATGGACACACTGCTGAAAAGGCCGAATGGAATTGCATGGCTGAAATATTTGTCTTTGTGATGCACTTCTCATAAATTCACAGGAGTCCCCTTCCCCCCCTTTTTAAATGCATTTTCTTCTGCTGCCTTTGCCTTAGACAACAGCTTCTTAGCACAGCATGGGCAAACTGAGAAAACACGTCCACTGTGACCTCCAGGGCCCCATCCTCTATTCTTCTTTCATCTATCTAATTGTTGTATCTCCTGGAAAATAAATAAAACCAGTCTATCAAAAATGATTGGGATTCTTCAAGGCCAAATATTTGTTTTCTAATTTTTATAGGCAATTACATTTCTCAATGAAGGAGATTCCTTTTCTCGGGATACTTTGTCTCAAAAATAGATTTTAAAGGAGACTGGATTCTGCTATCCTTGCTTTAATTACTGATAGTGAAAAATATGGATTTTTCAATTAACACTTAATAATTTTGAATTAAATACTTCAAATATTGAAGTGTTCTTTATGACCCACTTATAATTTATAAGGACTCAAAATACTCAGTTATTCAAGCATTTGATTAGAAGTCAGTACTGTCTTACATATTCTCATTTCTAATGGTTTTCTCTGTGAGCTTAGAAGAAATGCCCAGTCTTTGTCACTGCCTCTTTCCTGTTTCCTCACCCTGACACTCCAGCAGGTGTCTCTACTTTCCTTTGTCTTACAGGCTTGAGACCTGCTCTAAGATCAGCACTGATGTGAATAACAGGTATAGAAGGAAATCCTGAGCTAACAATATTGTTTAATTCTTACTAAAACCATATCACGTGTTACTCAAATACCCTTGAGGTTTTTGCCACTCATTGTCTTTAATTTTTTTGTATAATTTTCTGAACACCATGTTGTCCTTGAATACAGACACAAAAAAAGTTCCTTTATTATGAAACCAAGAGTAAGAGAGAACATGGAACCCATTAGAATATAAATACCAAAATAACAGGATCCTTAAAAGCATTGCTTCCTTTCCCATTTCTTATGAAAAAACTGTTTGGCATCTACTTGGTATTCAAAAATCTGCAGAATATATGAATTAACCTGTGGTTCCCATCTGACTTTTCTTCTCTATAGCCAGTTATAAATTAATGCAGGGAGAGAAAATACTTTCAATAAATATGATAAATGTACTTTACTGACTGCTATAACAAGTACATGTTAGCTACATATTCTTCATAGAAATGTGATACAATTTTGGCTTTGGTCCTTCATCTTTGAGGTATTATATGATCTATATGATCTACAATTTTAAATGCATGGTGATTAAAATAACACATGGCAACACAGGTCACTTGCTTAGAAAAAGCATGGCCTACTCAGCAAACAACATCTAAGTGTAGTAATATGAGTATGTTTATTACTTCATTTGTCTCTGTAGCAATTACAGAGGCTTGTATGGCTGACACTGCTCTATCTAAGTAATCCAGACACACTGATAACAGAAATACCCATTCCTGGGGAAGACCACAAGTTAACTCTGCAAAAGTGATGGAAAACACATGAACTTTTCAATGGATTTTTCAATTAACACTTAATAATTTTTAATTAAACACTTCAAATATTAAAGTATTCTTTATGACTCACTTATATTTCATAAGGACTTAAAATACTCAATTTGTCAAGCAGTTGATCAGAAATAAGTACTGTCTTATATATTCTCATCTCTGGTGTTTTTTTTTTTTCTCAGTGACTTAGAAGAAAATCATAGCATAGAAGAAGCACATAATAAGTTAAAAGAAAATGCAAGAATTTAAAGCTGATAGAAAGAGTGAAATTGTGAATAATGTGAGAAGCTGAGAGAGTAGGGTAGAAGGAGGATATAAAAGGAGCTGCCCAGAAAGAATCTGTAAGTCAAATTTGGAGGCAGATGAAGGAAGGAGCTATGGAGATAATCTGAAGCAAGAAGTAATAATAATAATTTTGGAAAGGTCAGACTGCAAGGAGTCCTAACCCAGGTGTGTGTGTGTGTGTGTGTGTGTGTACAGGGAGGGGTAGGGAAGAGTGGAATTTGGCAGCGAGAAACCAGTGTGGCTGGCTAGTGCCGAATGAATGAGCCTGGGATGTTAAGTCAGAGAACTAATGCCAGGTTCTGAAGGATCTTGTAAGCCACTGTGAAGACAATGGCTTTTGTGTTGCCTGAGACAGGGATACAATTGTCAGGTGTTGCTAGATTGCAATGGCCAGCTTTGAGTCCCATAATGTTTTTACTTGCCATTTCTGATTTTACAAGTCTGTCTAGTTAAAAGGAGGTAGGTAGGCTGAAGAAAATTGGAGTTGTGGTTTAAACAAATTTTATGATTAATCCTCAAGTAAAATTTATGATTAATTAATCTACAGATTAACCCTACATTTACAGAGACCTTTTTTTTTCCTTTTGATCTGAAACACCCAGTTTCCCGAAGTACATACTAATAATAAGAGAATGGGTGTCTGTTTACATGCTTGCTTCATTGTAAAGGTAGATAGCTAGAGAATAACCACCATTTGTTGTTGTTGTTGTTGTTTTTGATTTTGTAACTGCAGGGTCTGAAACAGAATAAGGCCTTGAGAAACATATGATGAAAAAATATGCACCCACTGAGACTCTTCAGAAAGACACATTGCTCAACTAGAGTAATGTTGACAGAAACTTAGGGTCCTCCTGTTTCAGTTTCCTTGTGAGATATCTGTTTCTAAATCAATGCAACAAGAAAAGTTCCCTGGAGTTCCTCTTAATGTAGACACTATCTGCATTGGATACACTTCAACACTCTCTCTGAAAACTCTACTTAAGATTTCCCTAATTTCTGAAGTTTCAGGAAAATGATCCTCATGTCTGTATGGAACCAGATTCCTAGAGAATGGGGAATTCACTGTCAGGTTAATGAAAAAGTGGATGTAGAGTTATCCTCATATTTCTGATGATTGTATGAAAGCTGCAGTCTTTCCATCTTCCTGATGGATGACAGATGTGACAAAGTGAAGAGAAAGATTTTAATCATCCACTCATCAATGTCTATAGTAACAAATATATGCACACATTTTGTAAGAATTGATCTCTAAAGCTGCTTAAAGTTATCCCTCTTTTAGTATTCAACCACACAGACTATTCATGAGCTAAAGGTTAGTTGCTCAGTATGACAACAACATAGCTTCTGGTGCCGTTATGCTTTTCCCCAGCATCACAGGATAAAGCCTTTCATTGCACATCACAAGATGTGTTTACCCTAGTTTTAGCTTCTATCACGAAACTCCACATAAAGTAATAGGAAGCAAGGAATTTTTAGAAGTTCAAAGCCCAGGATCAGTGTGCTCTCTTTGATAACTTCTTAGTGAGAGTCCTCTTCTTGGCCCACAGATGCCATTCAATCCCATCTTGGAGGCTATCTTTATTGCCTCATTCAATTCTAACCTCAGCTCAAAGGATCCATGGCCAAAATACTGTTACACTGGAGATTAAGGTTTGTGAATGTTGATTGACAGGGACACACAGTGATGTTTTACTCTACAGGAAACCATATTTAAAAGACGTTTAGGCTTTTTAAGGTAATATGTTTAATGAATGTAGTACAGAAATTCAGTCATGAGAAAACAGAAAGCCACATTTTGGGAGGTTGAATTGCAAGGTTTTTTTTCTTTTTTTTCCCATATATTTTTTATTGTAATTAATAGAAGGGTTACATTATATTCACCAGATAGAAGGTGCATTACTTCACAATCATTGATACCCTTTCTCATCTCATGGTTCCCATTTCCCTCCCTCACCCCCTCCCTGGAATTGTGAGCCTTTATTGGAGAGATGGTACCTGCAGGTGGACTCTGGTCTCAAAGACCTGTAGCCCTTAAACTATACTTAACACATTGAGAAAACAGCCATGATAGCAGAAGTTTAAAGAAAGAGCAGAAAAACAATCAACAAACCAGATCAATTCCAATGGAGAGCTGGAGGGAGGTCATGGATCTCAGAAGAACAACAAGAGACAAGACACAGAGGGCATAATGGCACCTGAGTTGGTCCAGTCCTAAATAGGACCAGGGGCAGAGGGCAAAGCCACAGGAAACTCGAGAGTCTCAAGAGTCCAAAACCACAGGACTGACAGGTCCACTAAATTATTCTCCATGTCCGCATCCCTGCTACTAGGATTTCAGGCATGCCCTTTACTCAGGGTAGAATTTCCCTGCCTCTATTATGAAGAAAAGATGGAACCAGTTAAACTGAAAACCCAGAAATTAACCCACAGACCTAGGACCATCTAAACTTTGATGAGTGAGCAAAAAAATAACATGGAAGAAAGACAGCCTCTTCAACAAATGGTGCTGGCGGAATTGGTTACCCACCTGTAGAAAAATAAAGTTGGATCCCTTATATGCCACCCTCCACCAGAATTAATTCTAAATAGACTAAATGCCTTGAGGTAAATGCAGATACCCTGAAAACTTTACAGGAAGGAATAAGAGATAATCTAGAGCATCTCAGCAAAGGTCAAAATTTTCCTAATAAAGGCCCAGAAACACAACAAATTGGGCAAGTGAGACTTCATTAAACTGCGGAGTTTATGTATGGCAAAGGACATAACTAGGAAGTTAAATAGAAAGCCCAGAGTGGGAGAAGGGCCTCCTATCTAAACTATACCTACACCTTAAAAAATTTAATCTCTCGGGGCCGGGTGTTTAGCCTAGTGGTAGAGTGCTTGTCTAACAAGCACGAAGACCCAGGTTCGAGCCCTCAAAAGGGCCAGAAATAGTGTTGTGGCTCAAGTGGTAGAGTTCTAGCCTTAAAGAAACCCAAGGACAGTGCCCACGTCCTGGCTCAAGGCCCAGGACTGACAAAAAATTAAGCTCTCAAAAACAAGTCCTCAAAGAAGCAACTGTCCCATTAAAAGGTGGGCTAAAGACTTAAAGAGAGACTTCTCTGAAAAAGAAATAAGAATGGCCAATCAGCATATGAAGAAATGCTCCATATCTCTGGCCAAACAAGAAATGCAAATCAAAACAACTTTGAGATTCTACTTCACTCCAGTTAGAATGGCCATAATCAATAAATCTGATAACAACAGATGCTGGTGGGGATATGGCCAGAAGGGAAAACTACATGTCCTGTTGGTGGGAGTGTAAACTTGTTTAACCACTCTGGCAAGCAGTATCAAAGTTCCTCAAAAGATTAAACATAGACCTCGCCTATAACCCAGCAATCCCACTCCTGGGCAGGAAACAAGGACATACTAAAAGTAATAGCACAACCATATTTGTTGCTGCATTATTTACCATAACTTAGATATAGAACCAACTCAGATGCCCCTCAGTAGATGATTGGATAAAGAAGATTTGGTATATATACACAATGGAATTCTATGCAGCCATCAGAAAGAATGACATCATCCCATTCATAAGCAAATGGGAAAAATTTGAAAAAAATCATATTAAGTGAAATAAGCCAGTCCCAAAGGAGTATAGGCTCCATGGTTTCTTTCATTTGTAATAATTAGTATATGCTTAGAATTCTCCTAGCAGAGGAGGATCAAAAGCTATGCACATGTGGCCATATAGGATGAGGCTAAGGGAAATGAACTCCAGGATATGGTAATGAGAGGTTTATATTTGTGATTTTTGTTCTTACTGTACTATATGAACTCAATTCTTTTCTCTTCCTTTTTGTCTATTATGTTTTATCTCGTAGTGTTACTTTATCTGACTTTCGTTCCTGGTATATTGTATACACATTTATGTGGCTATTTGAAATATGGAAGGGATGCAGAAAAACAAGATGATTGGGAGTGAATTGAGGGAAGAAAAATGAGAGAAAAACATGAGGAAGGGGTGGAGAAGAGAAAAAGGGAGAAAAACATGGGAAGGGGTATCAATGTTCAAGAAGTAATGTACCTGATGAATATAACTGTAACCCCTCTATGTATTACCTTGACAAAATACAATTTAAAAAAGATAGCACTAGTTAAATCCAATATCCTATCATTTACAACATGGTTAAGGTGGAATCAGTTAGATGCAGTATTCTTATTTCATAAGCATGTTATTTCAACCTGGTTTCTGTGTGCAGAACTGCTTATACAATTGGTTAATTTGCACATTGTTAGTGCAATTTTCAACATATGACCTAACATGTACTTAATTCTGTTATGAAAATTTTGTCTTTCTTCTCTGGTGTCAATTATATTAGGGAAGACAATTTTCTGCTTCACTGTAAATAGTATTTCAAGAAATGTTTGAAATCACCATTGATTTTTAGTGTTTTGATTACTTTTGCACATTTGTCCTTTTGGTGTACAAGTAAAACGTTCAGAGTCAGTTTCAAATCTAAATTTTTCCTGTTTCTTTCTTTGAGATTTATTCCTCTCATATATTAAACATTGGTTAATTTGATATAATTTAGGAATTATTTACCTCTCCAAAATCATATTGACCCTTATGTTCTCAAAATCATCTTAATTTGTTCTAGATATATTTGGGATGAAATAAAATACAAACTTTCTAATTTAATAGAAAATGGAAATGTGTACCTTAAAGTTTTTTCTATAAAACCGTTTCACCAAAATTCAAGTACCCTATTAGAACAATTATTTCCCATTTATTTTAATTACTTATTGTTTTGTTTTTGATGCTTTTTGAAAATAGTGACTTTGAGTGGCTGGTATAGTTTAGATGAAACCATATTAGTCTCAAAATGAAAAAAAATTAATTCAAAAGAATTTCAGATTGGTACCTTTTTAGATAAAGCAATGGTGAAAACTAGGACAATATTGTTGATGTTAAATAAAATTTTGTACACTGCATGCTTTTTAACAACTAGGAAGAGAACTATTGAGTAAAAACATTTTTATTTGAAAATGGGAGATGTATGTAACTATGTTAGTATAGACTACATTCCTTGCTTTTCTAGATGTAAAATTGCAAAAAGATTCATTGTGGCTGAATGTTAAAATAATAATATTGTGATATTTTTAAAAACCATAGGTAAATGATAAGTGGACATAACTGACATATAGGAGAAAAAAAACCAACTGAAAAAGAAGGGTAACTTAAATAAGATAACATTTTAGTTTTGATGAAGAACAAGAAAAATTTAAAGTTTTAAATCAGTATTTTAAATAACCAAAGATGAAATTAGAAGTTGAGGCAAGTTAAATGCTATAAATTCTTCCCTTTCTGGTTATAAATATGGTCTGAAGTTAATACATGTATACATTGTTAACAATTTTCTATAATATCATGAAGGAAGTCATGACAGAGCAAAAATAGAGTCATTTAGAAAAGGATTATTTCTGAATTCTTTCCTTTCATGTACATGTATACTTTCACAAAGAGTTTTAAAAATATTAATGGTAGAGCGTATTAGGAAAGTATAGAATTAACTGAATCACATGCTCAAAGTACCTCTAGAATACCACCCAGTGTGTTATAGATCTAGAGGCATATTCTACCTACCACAAACAACAAAAAACATGAAATCTTTGGATTGTTTCACTTAATATATTTTTCCCAACTATTTCCATTTCTTTATGAATAGTGCAATATCATTCTTTCTGATGGATTAGTAAAATCTGATTGTGTAGTTATACCACATTCTCTTGATCTATTCCTTCATTGATTTCATATCTTGCCTAAGGTTTAACATGAACATCATTTTGCTGGTATCTTTAGTGTGGCCTTCTTTGTACCCTATTAGATAAATGTGTAGGGGTAGAATTCCTGGGTTATAGGGTAGTTCTGTGTTTAGTCTTTTAAGGAATCTCCATGTTGTTTTTCAGAGTTGTTGAACAAGCTTACATTCCCCCTAACAGTGTATGGCCATTGTGACCAGGATGATATAGAATCTCTGGGTTGTTTTTGATTTGTATTTCGTTGATGGCCAGATATATTTAACAGTTCTTTGTGTGTCTATTGGAGAGCTTATGTAGAATAATTCTTTAGAAAGACTAAGTCAAAGCCAAAATAAATACAAAATTAAAGAGTACTTGTTGGGGATGTGTGGAGGAGAACAGACATATGAAATGGAAAAGAAGAGCAAATATAATCAATAATTCATTGTTTATACCACAAAATTAATAAAAAAATAAGGGAAGGATTGGGCCATAGGGTTTGAGATTGTTGGAAGGATGCCACTGGTCAAGATGCATTGTATATACAAACTGGTTTGTTAAATGGTTAAAAAACACAATAAATACAAAACAAACAAAAAACTAAGTGAAAGAAGGGGTGGGCTGGGTGGAGAGTCTTTGATTAAGTCACACTGTATTCACTGTATTCATGAATTACTTTATTGAATGTTGTTGCCTTTGTACACCTACTGAAAGATGATAAAAATGTTTTAAAAATATGACTGAGAAGCTGAATACACATTCCTTTTAGCATTCCCTTCTTTTGAAGAACATTGCTGACAGTACGGCTAGGTGAAAATTTGCCTCAATATTTAATGGACTCTAATTATATATTGTGACATTTTTTCTCATAGGTCTAAGTGTAGAATGAAAAGAAAAATCCTACTTATTACTGTATTTGCAGACTGCCAAGGAAAATATTGGATTTGGATCAGGTATCTAGCAGTAGAAAGCATTAGATTTGTTCCAGAAGAAATAATGATTTGGCAGGATATTTTTAGTAGAAAAATAGGGCATAATTTGGAAAATAAACATTAAAATAGTGAAAGTTGAAAACAACAGCTGGATTATTTGATCCTCAATGAACTTCTCTATTGAAGTCTGAATAAATGATGGAAAGAGATATATAAATAGTTCTGGGATATGAGATCAGGACAGAAAGAGTAAGTTTTTGTTTTCATGCTTGACTCTCAGATTCTTAAGATATTTTCTTTCAAATACTTAAAAGAAATCTGAGTTTAAAGAAGAAAAGAAAATTCAATGAAAAAATCTTTGTATATGAGTTAAAGGAATTTAAAACCCTAGAAGTAACTAAATAATTTTAGTTTAAGAGATTAAACAATGAGCAAAGCAAATAATGAATGGTTACTCTGTTTCCATAGAATCTGCTTGTCTACTTTATTTCTAAACATTAATTTGATCAGGGACATAATCTACTGCTATTACACTTGGGTTAAATGAACACCAGGAGAGACTATTGGTGATCTGTGTAGATTTTGGCGCATGAAAAAACCCCACAAATTCAGTATATACATGGGATTATGAAGTATATGGTTTAATCCAGTGAAAGCCTTCATTGTGATTAGCCTGAAATATTCTGAAGAACAATGTTGGAAATGGTGAGTCATGCTATAGTTAAAATGATGTGATTGTACTTCTACTCACCAACTTTTGTTTTTATGCTTTCTTTTTAATTTGATGGTACTGGGATTGGAACTGAGAGCTTTGCCATTTATAAGCAGGCACTGTAGCACTTGAATCATATCTCAGCCATTTTTTACTTTAGTTATTTCTCAGATAGGGTTTTGTACACTTTGGGCCATAATTTGTGCTGCAATGCCTCCTGCTACATTGCTGAAATGACAGGGGCACACCATCTTACCCAAGTGTTTTGCCTACGTAGTCTTTAAACTATGGTTGTCCTGATCTTCACTTCTTGAGTAATAGGGCATGAGCATCCAGGCCTATACTCTAGATGCCAGCCCTTGATATCCCCTGAGACTTGAAAACTGCTATATTTTACCTACCCACATCTTCAATTTCTGTTATAGGTCGAATTATTGTTCCCATCACTTCTCATTTTCTTTATAAATGGTTTCAATGCTAATGCTGTTTACAGGGGACTCTTGTTCCTTACTACTAGGGAGAATGATTGCCTATCTTAGTTTTGTTGTTGACAGTCATAAGACTTGATCTCAGGGCCTGGGCAATGCACTTGAGCAAGTTTTTGCTCAAGATTAGCACTCTACAGTTTTGACTCACAGCACTATGTCCATTTTCTGGTGGTTAATAAGTCTTTGCATTTTCCTACGAGGGCTGGCTTTGAACCTTGATCCTTAGATCTCAGTCTACTGAGTAGCTAGGATTGCAGGTGTGAGTCAACAGCTCCTGGCCTCTTATTGATTTTTTTTTTTTTTTTGCCTGTCCTGGGCTGGAGCTCAGGGCCTGAGTGAGCACTGTCCTTGGACTTTCTCACGGTTAGAGCTCTACCACTTGAGCCTAAGCACCTCTTTCAGCTTTTTACTATGTATGTGGTACTGATGAATCAAACCCCGGTCTTTGTGCATGCTAGGCAAACACTCAACCACTAGGCCAAACTCTAGGCCCTCATATTGACTTTTAATTCAGCAACCTGATTTGGCTCCAGTATGGATTCTAAGCAGACCTAGCAGCAAATCAAAAACCAGAATAGCTCAGTTGAGTGTAGCCAACTCTAGTCAAATCTAAGAGGAAATCAACCAAATTAAACAGTAACCAATGCATTTAGTAAGAAAGCACATGTCTAATTTGACAACTAAAAGAAAGATTATTTGCCATTTATAATTATTGAGAATTGAGGTTATTTGTTAGTAAAAGGAGCATTAACTAATACATGTTATTTCTGTGCATGATTACAGTCAACACACACAAAGAAATAAGATTAAAAAAATTAAAGACAGTGATTTGAAAATGGAAATCAACAGAAAATTTACTTTTAATGTTGCTAGAAATTATTGTTTTGGGGTCTTATTCAATTTTGAATTCATTCAAGTAAACACACACTTAAATATTTCTGCAGTAGATTTTCTACACTTGATAAGCAATCTCCATATATAATTAATATTTAATTTGTGTAAATTTGAAGCAATACAAGTTATAAAAATTATGATCTGAGGTGGATGTGAGTTTATGAGTATAAAAGTTTCATAAACTGTCACTTCAGGTTTCTTGGTGTTTAGAGAACTGCCTCTGCCCTTTCCTCTAAAGTTAGCAAAGAAGGGTATAATATTTTGGAATGAATAGCTACAGCTGTGATATTGGGCTCAAAAGTCATTTTTAAAATGTTTTATCTGAAAATTACATGGCTTTGTTCTAATAAAGGTAAATGAATGCTTCTGAAAAAGATGTCAGAATGAGGAAAATTGTCAAAACTGTAAGGGAGCTTGGATAGTGGTTCATACCTATAATCCTAGATATTCAGGATGCTGAAATATAAAGAAATATAAGGTTCAAAAGCATCCATGAGATGCTTATTAACCACCCAAAATAGCTGAGATTAGGGAGGTTCAAGTAATAGTGTGTAAAACAGTTCAGGAACAGCACTCAGCCTGTCCCTGAATTCAAGGTCAGGATTGGCACACACACACACACACACACACACACACACACACACACACACACAAGACACCAAAAAGATAAGTAAAAACCAAAGCAAAACCTGAGATGGGGAGACAGAGAGGAGAGAGGGAGGGGGGAGAGAGAGATAGAGAGAGGAGGGGAAAGAGATAGAGACAGAGAGAGAGAGACAGAGAGAGACAGAGACAGACAAAGAGACAGAGATAGAGACAGACAGAGACAGACAGAGACAGAGACACAGAGAGAGACAGAGACAGAGACAGAGAGAGAGAGAGAGAGACAGAGTAGTAGGGAGAAGAGTGCTCTCAGATAACCTTTTCTGTATAAGGTAGAATGAACTTCTTTCAGTAACTTACAAGTCTATGAAAAAAGTCTGACATATATCCTTAGGGAACTGATGCTTTAGTGAACGGGATCAAAGAAAGATCTGCTCAAGAAATAAAAACAAAATATGATATATATATATATGTCATCAAGATGTGAGTTTCAAGTAGATATCAAGTATAGACATTGAGCTTTATCTGTTCTTGTTCCTTAGAACACTTCTGTCTTAGTATAGGGAAAAACCTGTCAGTGCTTAGGTTAGTAGGTGAAAAGATGACAAAAGATATGGAGAGTGAGAGCCTCAATGATGTATATGCCATTACTGAGGCCCAAATCTGAGAGTAAGAACATACCAAAATTGCTAACCAACAGAGTCAGGAGACTATATAAGATATTTTTTTTATAATGCTAAGTTAAACACCTTATTAAACTAGACAGTCAAGATACTTTACTCAAGTCCTTGCAATGAACCCTCATGTAGGACCAACTACCTGTATCACCTAGAATGTGATTATTACTACTAAAAATACAATATCAGCTCTATTTATTTCTGCAACACACCTTGAGAATAATACGTGTAGGCAGGTAGGAGCCATCTTGAATTATAGGTTGGACTTGATCTGCTAAACAAAAGAAACTTCAATTGACAAAATAAGATTAGTATAATGTACAACATTCTAGGATGGGACACCTGAAACAAAGAGAGGAAGCCGCCTCAGGTTTGATTCAGCGGTAGAGTGCCTACCTAGCAAGAGCAAAGCCTTGAGTTGAAAAGCTCAATACCAGAAAATAACATTGGCACACAAAATTTTATTCATTAAAAATCCACTTTTCTGTGACAAAAATTCAAAATATAGTGAATACGAACCAATTGGAAATTATTATCAACAAAATAGTGTAAGAGAGTGATGTTAGGTCTCTATTATGAAGTTCATCATATCTAAAAGTTTTTTAATTGGTCCTGAATTAAATAATGTGTTTTTACCAATAAGTGTATGATATTTTTAAACAAGTTCATCTACCATGCATACTCTTCCATGGTGTTAAATTAGGTTTACACAGTAAACCCTGAATTCCAGATTTTAACTTTAGACATCAGATAATTAAGAGGGAACTCATTAAGTCTGTGTAATTAAAAAATTCAAATGATACTTAAAGAGTGTTCCAATTATTTTTTTCAGAATCTTAGAAAACTAATATATTGACACACATGTTATGACTTATAATAGGCGTATTTCATATCTTTATGTAACTTATAATACTTGCATACATGCATACATGCATACATAACAGTGAAATATAGATGTTAATACATACATGAATTATAACATTCATTGCAGCATCGATTGCTATCACAAACATCATGGTGGCCTAATAGTTAAAATAATTGAAAATAAATTTCAAGTGGAGCCAAATAAAGAAAGTTAACAATAGGTGTGTTTAAAAGTTAATGTGCATTTTCAGGGCATTCACACTGGTAGAAGGCAGCAGATATAGTCCTGTGGTCTAGCACATCCAACTCATATCATCTATTTGCTTTGCTTTGTCAAAACATATGAAAAATCATTAAAGTGTTTTAATAAATGTCTGGTTTTCCTGCTCATTCATCTTATAAATATTAATTAGCCATGGATCAGGCAATTAAAGTTTAATCAATTTGCACTAATTAGCACCACATACTTGCATAAAAAGATAAAACCAACTCCTGCATCTGGCTGTTATTTGCAGTTTTTGTCAAGTGCTGATGAGTTTAATCTTGAAGGGGAGATTAAGAAGAAAAGAAAAAAATAAATCAAGAAAGTAGTGTTAATTTTAGTAAATTTTCACTCAAAGTACTGGTCATGAGTATCATGGAGATAATTCCAGCAACATTACACTTCTATTTTTTTCCCCTGAAATTTGCTTTGCCAGATTCTTCTTAATAGATTTGTCCAATGGGGAAGAACCATATTGTCTGTTGTAACTCTGCTATACACATGTACTAACCTTTTCCTATAAATCTAACTCATTTCTATTCTTTACAACTTAAACTTGATGACATGTATTGCCATTGTAGCCCTAAATTACTTTTTATGTAGCCCTAAATGTCTAGATCAACTTTCTTCTTTTAAGATGAATATTTGTGGCCTATATTGAACAAAAATTGCAAATTGTAGTTCGGTTAAGAAACTTGAGCTCTTACATAATTCTATAAATAACAGAGATTGAGAATAGCTTCTGAAAGACTGGAAGTTTCTGGTTTGCTCTTTGTGAACATATGGTAGTTTAACCATTTTGTTTCACATACACTCTATGACATTTAAATCCTGCTTCTCTGTTTTTGACTTCTGAATTTGCCTAATAAATCACACTGCCAATCTAGTAAGGAGACGTTGTACAATGCATGTGCATTACTATTTTGTGTTTTAATAACCAGGGAAAATAAAGTATTCCATTACCATCTATTCATATAATTGACAAGGATTATAGAAATGGAACTAGTCTTTATTCATGGATGGAAATTTATTTTAGCTTGGCAAGTAAAACTACATGTTTTAAAATGATTTAACATTGTGCTGTAAAATAGAGCATGATTCATAAAAAAGGTATGCACCACTTACATAGGGATTTTTATTCAGTTTATGCAAGAATAGACAAGTGAATAGTTATTGATATTTTTCAAATAAGGTATTATGATTCATTAAACTCCTTATTCCCCAGTGAACAAACCCCTGCTTAGTTAAGTCTTCTTTGAGTACATATAACACAGAGAAAGCAAAGGTGGAAAAAAGGGACAGCATGCTTCAATACCTTCTTTTTAAAGATCCCTAAAATGAGATCATACACTGTACCACCATCTGAATTTCAATACACATGCCTTTCTTATCATTGTTGGGGGGGAAATGTGAATACACCAAGGTGTGCATGCAGCACAGAGATATATACACCTGTGTACAGAGTTTAAAGTGCCATTATGAATCAAATTCCAATGCTTGAGTTGCTATAATGCATGAAACAGTGTATGAAAAATGTTTTACAAATCTAAATGGCTAGAAAATAGTGGAGCTTCATGGGGCACAGCAAGAAGACATCATTGCTGTGCTTCATAAGCTTCTTATGAGCATAGTACCTATCTTCTTCCATAAATAATGTGCAAAATCATCAGCTTTAAGATTATAGGTAGAGAGAAGCTAAGAAAATATAGACAAGACCTGAATCTCCATTCCTGTTCTGCTCCTTCAGTGTTAAAAGCCTTGATGTAATGTTTTTAATTATTTAGATTCTCTGTTTTAGGCTGGAACCCTGTAGCTTCCATCTGTAACCCTAGCTATCCAGGAGGATGTGATCTAAGGATTGTGATTCGAAGCCAGCCTGGGCAGAGGTACTGGAAATGAAGAGAGCAGTGGCTCAAGTAGTAAAATATTAGCCTTGAACACAAATGTTCAGCAGCAGTGTCCAGAACCTGAGTTCCATTTCCAGTAGCACTCTATCAACATGTACACAGAAAAAGAAAATCTGTCTTTTCCCACACAAAAGGAGGATTCATTCTGTTTAATTCTCCAAGAAATTATCAACTGTATGTTTGTTTAAGATAGTGGCATGAATAATGAAAATACCGCTTTAACTACTTATATATACAAAATATAGAAAATAACTTAAAATGTTCCGTGTTTAAATATAAGCAAGAAATACCTAGAGAAGACAGAAAATGTCTTAAAAATGTTAACCAGGCTGTTATCACCATTAAGCACAAAAAGATGCAAATGGGTCTGTGGCTCAGTGAAAGAGAGCTAGTCTTGATCACAGAAAGCTTGGTGACAGAACTCAAAGCCTAAGTTCAAGCCCCAGGACCTGTACAAAAATAAATAAATAAATAAATAAATAAATAAATAAATAAATAATAGAAACTTAGTTGAAAATTGACTGCAATAGTTAAAAATAGCCATAGTAAAGACCAGTGGATTATTTCTACTGTGACACCAATTTGTAAAGTTTATAATTTACAAATTTATAAAATTACAATTTATAAAACTGGAAAGAATAAACAGGGATTCACCAGGGATCGTAATCACCTTTAATGTACCAATACCTGTATTCAATCTCCCATACCTATATTAAAATTACTTGATAGGCAACTAGAAGATATTTTAAATTAATAGCATTCATAGACTTTCTTATTGGATAAAGGATATGCCTATCACAAATCATTCAAATATAAAGCACTGACATTGCACAATGTGGTGACCCTTGAACCAAAAGGATTTCATAAAAGAATTAGTCCAAAGATGAAGGTCAGTGAAAAAATTGTTCTTGAAGGTTGGTGAAAAGGAAGCCTATAGAGACAAAAACAATTGGCAAAATACTGGAAAATAGTGATAACCCTAATGAACTAATGAACTTTTACCCAGGACCTTTAACTCAGTGTTAACTTTGCCAGGGAGTTTCTGCTAGCTTTGTTTGATAGTGTCCAAAGATAAAAACCATCCAGTTTTAAGCCAGATTCAGAAAAAAAAATTATTGAGCCAGGACATAATGAGTTCAGAATTAAGTGTCTTTTAATTGTGTGTTTCTCTGATATGGAAAACAAACTGTAATGTAAGAAAATGTTTCATCTGCAAAACTCTATTTGAAGCTCTCAGAATATTTTATGGGCATACCTTACAGATCTTAGTGAAACAAAATGATCTCCAATTATCTTATGATCATTGTCTGATGATAATTTTGATTCTTAGGCCAAGCAGGGAATTCTTATCTCATGAAAATGTTCCTCTGTTTAAGGGATTTGATTAACATGTGATGCAAAGAAGAAACCAAAAATGATAAAGGCGACTAATACAAAATATATTATGTGCATACAAGAAAATGTCACCAGGTAGCCCATTATTTTATCCAATGAGCTGATGGAATTATATATACATATATGCTTATGTATAGTCAATGGAATATATTTTAATATAATTATATACCATCTTTGTCTAGCAAGGAAAAGGAACATTCAAACTCAAAAGAAGTCTTTATAACTTCCAGTAACAGAAAATAGAATGAAAAAGGTATTCAACAAACAAGATTACCAGGGAAGAATGAAAAAAATACAGGGTGTCTCAATGGGCCACAGTGGGCTAAGAAAGCAGTTCATATGGATTAATAAGATTTGTGAAATACTCTAGAGTAGCAACAGCTCTTGTCTCCTATTGTCTCCCTTTACAAAGTAAAAGTGCTAATATATGTAGTAAAATTTTATTCTGTCTCTGGAAGACATACTGGAAATCAATCCAGAAGGACCAAATACATATTGGAAATATTTTTATGATTTATACTTGAATTAGATCCTGATAACACAGGGAATAAAATTTTGAGGCATCTTGGGATGGAATAAATATACTTTGTAAGTAGGAGAAATAACCACAAATTCTTCCCCTTATCTCTCCTTTTCAACGATAGATAATGGTGGGAATTTGTAGGACACAAGAAGTTTGCTTACTCATGAAATCATTAGATACTTTTTATGTTAAAATTACTGGTAAAAACTGGTAATTTCTCAAGCAATGTTGAATGGAAAGCATCAAATTGATTCCTAGCAGGTTTCATGTTTCTTAAGTTTACATGGATGCTTGCCTCTGTACAAGTATTTTAATTAGACATGTTATCTCGTGGGAGGACATGATAAAGAAACGCAAAATACTCCTGGAGTACATGAAGGGTTAGATATTTAAATATGACAAAGAGTTACAGGGGCCAAAGGGATTTCTTAGTAATTGGTTTTCTATTAATAAGAAAGGGAATTCTATATAAAATGTGATGGAATGTGTTTGAAAGAATGAATAGGAAAGCTTTTCTAGAAATAGTCATTAAATTGTTGAGAATAGTTGTTGAGTAGCTCCCTGATATCTGTGTATCTTGGTCAATTTTCTATCACTAATAACAGAATACCATTGACTGAGTGATTTACAAAGAAGAGAAGTTTATTTTGGCTCATGGTTCTGGCTCAAGTGGTCTGCATGTATTGCATTGAAATCGTTCTTATTGGAAGTGTTTCAAGGTTTCACTGGGCATCACAATGCAAGAGATGTAGCCAAACTGGTGATACAGGAAACTCATTCTCAAGGTAACGTTGTTACCCCTTACACCATTAGTTCCTAAGTGAATGATGGATTAATCCATTCATTGTCTGTTAAATTTCTCATTTGTTCCAAGTCCTACATGTTCATCTTCTTGTCCTAGTATACTGATTTTTAAAAGTGTAAACTGTTCTGAATCTGGAGAGCTATGAATATGAAAATGATCTCCGGGATCTAAAGATGCCAAAGAGATGGTTCTCAAGGAAATGTTTTTCAAGAGGATTTAATTAGGTACTGACCTAGTTATTAATGGAGTGGGGATATTTTACCTACTTGTGCAAGTGGTGCTTTATGCTTACAGATGTGCAAATGGATATTTTGAGGGGTCACAATCGTATGCAGCTACGTGAATGCAGCTCAATGTAGACCTTATGCGCTCAATTTGTTAACCACACTGATTGTTCATTGCTAACTTTTGTAGGTGGTTATTTCTTTTTGCATCAATATTTCCAACCATTTTTCTTAATATTTTAAATATGTTTTCTTAATATTCTAAATATTTAAAATAATACATATAAAAGTAAACATGTTCTTACTTTTAGATTACAAAGATGTTTCCTTTATTATTTTTCCACTTGTAGTATTTATATTTGTTAAATGAGATGTACAGATGTTCATTTCAATTCCTAGGAATATGAAATACCATTAGTCCTGAAGATTTATTTTTTGCCTTAGTTCACACACGTGTGTGTGGATATTCATTAATTTCATGCATATTAGGTTTCTTATTCTACTTTTTTGTGTTACTGAAGTTTAAACTCAAAATCTCATGCTTGCTGGGCAGTGACACCCCATTGTAACTAGCATTTGAATAAGTCTTGGAATAAGTTAGGTGCTCTGATTTCACTCACCACATATTTTCCAAGTATTTCATTCCTTCTAAGTCATTTGCAAAATTAAAAGAGCAAAAAGATGAGATCCAAACCCACTACTCTGAAAACTTCAATTCCCCCCAAAAATCTGGGAATCTAGTTGGAATTAACTTGAATGTAGATCACTGCAAATGAATTTGACAACTGAACAGAGCAAACATGATAAAATTTACTCATGATTTAACTTTTTTCTTATTATTATCCATAAAATTTCTGAGTTTTTTTTTTACCATAATTGTCCATTTATACTTTATTTGGAGCTAACTTCTAATTTAATTAATTAATTAATTTAATTGGTACCATTACTTGGGCTTGAACTCAGGGCATGGGAACTGTCCCTAATAGTCTTTTGCTTAAGGTTAATGCTTGAGCCACCGTGGCACTTCCAGTAGTTCACTGGAGATGAGAGGAGTCTCATGGATTTTTCTACCCTATCTGGATTTCAACTATGATGCTCAGATCTCAGTTAGAATTATAGGCATGATTACACTGTCAACTGGCTTAAAGTCCATTTTTAAATATTATTTTTGATGCTAATGTATAAGTTAAAAATTAAAGGTTTTCATTTAAAATGACAATTTATTCAACCAATGGTCATAGATGCTTTATGATATTCTGGGGAAGTTATCAGGTAAAGCCATGTTTGACATCTTTTCTGATTACTTTTGTGGTTGAATTTTTTCATATATTTTTTATTGTAATTAATAGAAGGGTTACATTACATTCGCCAGATGGAAGGTGCATTACTTCATGTACATTGATACCCTTTCTCATGTCTTGGTCCCCATTTCCCTCCCCTCCACCCCTACCCTTATCTTGTTTTCTCCCCTTTCCTATCCAATTTCAAATAACCAAATACACATATATTCAATATATCAGATAAAGTGAAATACTGTAACAATATGAGATAACCAAGGGACAGCAAAAGAGATGAGAGATAACATAGTACATTAAGGACAACAATCATTCGTTATATGGCTTTTGTTTCAATATCCTAGAGGTCCTTTCATTTAGCATCATACTGTATGGCCTTATGTATCTAGGTTTTGCTCTATTGCAAATCTCTGCTAAAAGAGTCCTTGGTTTCTACTGATTATGGCAAATGAGGGAAACCATTGAGCCTATGTTCCTTTGAGTCTGGCTTACTTCCCTTAATATGATTTTTTCTAAGTCTTTCCATTTCCTTGCAAATGGGGAAATTTCGTTCTTTCTGACAACAGCATAGAATTCCATTGTGTAGAAACACCACATCTTGTTGATCCACTCATCAGCTGAGGGACATCTAGGTTGGTTCCATATCTTGTCTATGGTAAACAGTGCTGCAATGAACATCGTTGTGCTAGTGGATTTAGTATGCCCTTGCTTCAGGATGATTGGGTAAATACTAAGTAGTCAAATTGCTGGTCATAGGGGAGCTCTATGTTTAGCCTTTTGAGGCACTGCCATACTGCTTTCCCTAGTGGTTGAATGAGTTTGCACCAGCAGTATAGTAATGATTCCTCCTGGCCACATTCCCTCCAGCATCTGTTGTTATTAGTTTTCTTAATCCTGGCCATTCTAACTGGAGTAAGGTAGAATCTTATCGTTGTTTTGATTTGCATTTCTTTTATGACCAGAGATGTCAAGCATTTCTTCATGTGTCTATAGGCCATTTTTGTTTCTTCTTCAGAGAAGACTCTCTTTAAGTCTTTGGCCCATCTTTTGATAGGATGATTGTTTCTTTGGAGATTAGTTTTGAAGTGAGTCTATTTTTTGAGCTGTTGATATATTTTAGATATGAGGCCTTTGTCCTTTGTATGGTTAGTGAAGATCTTCTCCCACTCTGTAGGCTTCCTAATTAACTTACTAGCTATGTCCTTTGCCATACAAAAGCTCCGCAGTTTAATGCAGTCCCACTTATCCAGCCTTTCTCTGATTTGTTGTGATTCTTGGTCCTTATTAAGAAAGTTTCGACCTGTGCCAAGGAGGCCTCGTGTGTCTCCTATTCCTTCTTGTGAAGTTTTCAGTGTGTCAGCTTTTACCTCGAGGTTTTTGATCCATTTGGAGTTAATTCTAGTGCAAGGTGACAAAGAAGGATCCAACTTTAGTTTTCTGCAGGTGCTTAACCAGTTCTGCCAGCATCACTTGTTGAAGAGGCTGTGTTTCTTTCATTCTATTTTTTTGGCTCCCTTGTCAAAGATTAGGTGGCCATAGGTCTGTGGTTTAATATCTGGGTCCTCAGTTCTATTCCATTGGTCTTCAGGCCTGTTCTTGTGCCAGTACCCAGCTGTTTTGATAATTATAGCTCTGTAATGGAGTCTAAAGTTTGGTGTTGTAATTCATCCTGCATTGTTTTTTCTGCTAAGAAGTGTTTTTGCTATACAGGGTCTTTCATTATTCTATATGAAATTTTGGATTGCCTCTTCTATTTCTTTAAAGAATGTCATTGGGATGTTGATGGGTATTGCATTGAATTTGTAGATAGCCCTTGGCAAGATTGTCATTTTCACAATGTTGATTCTTCCAATCCAGGAGCATGGGAGGTTTTCCATTTCCTCAGTTCTGCTTTAATTTCCTTTTTCAGGGTTTTAATATTTTCATCAAAAAGGTCCTTTACATTCTTAGTTAAGATAATTCCTAGGTACTTTATTTTCTTTGAGGCTATATCAAAAGGAGTTGCTTTCCTGATTGTTGCCTCATTCCTCTCACTGCTGGAATAAAGGAAGGCAGTTGATTTTTGAGGGTTAATTTTATACCCTGTCAGCTTTTCAAAGTTTTGAATCAGCTCAAAGAGCTTGGGAGTGGAGTCTGTAGGGTTCTTTAAATACAGAATCATGTCATCTGCAAAGAGGGATAGTTTCACTTCCTCTTTCCCTATTTGGATCCCCTTTCTGCTTGCTTCTTGCCTTATTGCTCTGGCTAGGAAATCTAATACTATGTTAAAGAGGAGTGGAGAGGGAGGGCATCCTTGTCTCGTTCCTGATTTTAGAGGGAATGGCTTTAGCTTTTCACCATTAAGTATAATACTAGCTGTGAGTTTGTCATACACAGCCTTTATTATACTGAGGAATGTTCCATGGATTCCTAGTTTCTCCAGTTCTTTTAGCATAAAGTGGAGTTAGATTTTTGTCAAATGCCTTTTCTGCAACTATTGAGACAATCATGTGATTTTTGTCCTTGCTCCTGTTGATGTGTTGAATTATATTAAGTGATTTGTGTATCTTGAACCAGCTTTGCCTTCCTGTGATAAATCCTGTTTGATCATAGTGCATAATTTTTTTGATGAGTTATTGTAGACAGTTGGCCAGTATTTTGTTGAGAAGTTTTGCATCAATATTCATCAGGGAAATGGGTCTATAGTTCTTTCTTTGATGAATCTCTGTCTGGTTTGGGTTTGAGGGTTATGCAGGCTTCATAGAATGAGTTTGGCAAAGAGCGTTCGTTTTCAATTTCGTTGAAGAGCTTGAGGAGTATTGGTGTGAGCTCTGTTTTGAAGACCTTATAGAATTCAGCTGTGAATCCATCTGGTCCTGGGCTTTTCTTAGGTGGAAGTTCTCTTCTTGCCATTTCTACTTCAGTGCTTGAAATAGGCCTGTTTAGTTGGGTTAGTTCTTCTTGGTTCAGTGTGGGTATGCTAATATTGGCTAGGAATTCATCCATTTCTTCTAGATTCTCAAATTTGTTGGCATAAAGATTTGAGAAGTATTCCCTCATGATCCTCTGGATTTTGGTAATTTCTGTCCTGATATTATCATTTTTGTCTTTGATTTTGTTTATTTCGGGATGCTCCCTTCTTTTTTAGGTAAGATTTGCTAAGGGTCTGTCAATTTTGTTAAGTTTTTCAAAGAACCAACTCCTTGTTTTGTTGATTCTTTCTATAGTTTTTTTGGACTCCAATTCATTAATTCTGCTTTGATTTTAATAATTTGCTTCCTTCTAGTGGGATTAGGGTGGTTTGTTGCTCTTTTCCAGGTGCTTAAGGTGACACGTTAAATTGTTGGTTTGCGATTTTTCCAAATTGTTAATGTAGGCACTCAGAGCTATAAATTTTCCTCTGAATACTGCCTTTGCTGTGTCCCAAAGAAGCTGGTATTTTTTGTGCTCCTTTTTGTTGAATTTCATAAACTGTTGTATTTCTGTTCTAATCCCCTCGATGACCCATTGTTGATTCAACGGTGTGTTGTTCAATCTCCAGGATTTACAGGGTTTTCATTGGTGGAGATTGGTGTTAAGTTCCAATTTGATGTCCTTGTGGTCTGAGAGAGTGCAGAGAATGATTTCAGTGTTTCTGAATCTGCAATGGTTTGTTTTATGCCCTAAAATGTGGTCTATTTTGGAAAATGTTCCATGTGCTGCTGAAAAAATGTGGTTGATTTTTTTTAAAATAATTTATTAACATCGATTTTTACATCATATTTCAAATGATGTGTTTAACAAACAAGTATTCAACAAGGGAATCTCTATATACAATCAGAGGTACTTAGTTTTTAGAACATAATCAAAATTAGGCTAAGGGTTTGTATATCATAGATACGTACTAATCAATGTAATGAATCTTTATATAGTCATAAGTTTTTTTTTTTTTGCTGTGATTAAGCTAGTAAAGTGCTGAATAAAAAAATAGCTATTTATTGTGTCCAGGTTTTTTGTTTGTTTGGTTGGTTTTTTTTTTTGCCAGTCCTGAGCTTTAGCTCAGGGCCTGAGCCCTGTCTCTGGACTTTCTCAAGTCGAGAGCTCTACCATTTGAGCCTCAGCACTACTTCCAGCTTTTTTCTATACATGTGGTACCAAGGAATTGAACCTGGGTCTTCATGCATGCTAGGCAAGCACTCTACTACTATGCCAAAACTCCCGGCCTTGTTTCCAGTTTTATTAGGAAAATATACTGTTAGTTGCAATTTTTTCTCAAAAATCTATGCTCACTTTGTCAGTTTTTCCTTTGTCAACAAAAATTGGGCTTGCTTATCCTTTATTTTGGAATTATACTTTCTTACTTACTTATGGAGTGTGTAACCACTTTCAATGTTAGATTAAAATATTTGATTTGGAACAGTCGATGTGGTTTAGCAATATTTCACCAGTCCAAGAAGTCTTAGGCTCTGATATCAAATACTCAATCCCCATGTAGAAAAAAAAAATAACCTGATCATGATTCATCATTTAGCTCTATGTTTTGTCTTTAATTAGATAGTAATTCATTAAGACTTTCATGACTGTACATGTTGGATATTAGCTTGTATATCGTTATTTTTGCAAAGTTCTTGAATTTTATTTTTAGATTTGTGTCCTCTTTTATATGACATTGAGAAGAGCCTGATTGTTTATTGCTCAACAGGAAACTTTCTAAAAACTGGTGACTGTAAATAAAAAAAGAAAAGGAAAGATAAAAAAACATTAAGACTGATATTGCTCTGTTTTTAATGTGAATACTATCTGTATTTTATCTATAAAGCCATGGCATCTTACAGCCTTCATTTTTTGTTCAATTAAATTTGATGCTGCAGAAAGAAAATGAATTCAGTGTCTCAAGTAGATCCAGGGAGGTTCAGTTTATTTTTACATTTTTTTCCATTTTGTCAATTTGTATGTTAAGAATTTAGTTAGTCATTATTTATATAATTGGCATGTGTGTGTGCACATGCATACATGCATGCATGAGTATGCATATGTGCATGCTTATATCAATCCAGGAAATTGAACTCAGGGCCTGGGCACTGTCCTTGAGCTTTTGTCCTCATGGCATGACTCATAAATATGAGTCATTAGCACTCAGGTTTATGCATCATGGAAGTTTTAGACTTTATATAAGAAAAATTTGTCAGATACATATATCACTTTATTGTACCTATTTTCATTAAATTTTGTTGAAGTTATTCTTTTTGCAGTGCTGGTATTACTTATTTTATCACTTGTTTGCATTCTGTCTCTTTTGTTCTCTTTTCAAAAATATCTAGTTCTCAATATTACTTATTTTCTCTATTTTATGTCTTACATGCTGAATATTGCTTATAAATGTTTTATTTTTATATGTATTGATGATTCTAGCTTTTCTTTTTATAATATTTTATTTTATTTTATTTTTTCCCATGTTCTTTTTTATTGTATTTAATAAAAGGGTAACATGATATTTGCCAGATAGAAGGTGCATTAATTCACATACATTGATACCCTTCCACATGTCTTGGTTATAATATTTTAAAGATTGTATATCTTGGATTGTTGAACTGATATCTCTATTATTGTATAGTCTCACATTAAATTATAAATTTTCCTCTGAGAAATTCTTCAGTTGCAACTAATAAATTTTAATATTTACAGAGATAACTTAAGTGTTATTCACTTTTAATTATTTTCTTATCTTTTTTATTGTACTTAATTGTCGGGGTGATGTATACAGGGGTTACAGTTATACTCATCAGGTAGTGGGTACATTATTTCTTGAACACTGATACCCTTTTCCATGTTTTTCTCCCACTTTCTCTCCCCCCACCCTCCCCCAATCATTTGTTTTTGCCCTTCCCTCCCTTATTTCAAATAAACAAAAAAATGCTTTTATAATACATGAAGTATCAAAGTCAAATACATTATTTCCTCATTCTTTGTATTTTTTAAATTTCATTAATCCTTCACTAGTAGGTTATGCAGTTTCTAAAGTTTTTCAGATGTTCATTTATAGCTTATTAGTTTAACTTGAAATTTTATTTCACTGGATTTAGATAAAGTACTGAGCACAATTGCAATAATTTCAAGGATACCTTTACATTAATGACATGAGTTGAAACAAATCTATGTCTAGAGATTTACTTAAAAACAAGTTATGTTCTACAGTTGATAATAGTGATCTAAAAAATCAGTTTATAGTTTCAATTATGTGTTTTGTATAATTTGTGTGCTTATTGACTCTTTGTCTCCTTTCTTGTAAAATTTTGAGAGTAAAGTAAAAATACCCAGCATTAATAGTTGAAAATGTGTTGAGGACTGGGGATTGAACCCAGATAAACATTCCATCATTTGAATTGCCTCTCTCGCCTAGCACTTTTTTTTTAAGGTTTTATTGTTAAGCTAGTGTATCAGTAACTACCTGAAACTTGGAAATTTCTTCCCCTGGTACTTGAGCAATGAGAATTACAGATATGAACTGCATTGCTTGGCTTATTCTGTAAACTTTTAAATCATCAATCTGCTATTTGGCTATACACATTTAGAATCATCAGCTCAAACATATCAATTGATTCTTTATGTATTTCATTTTATTTGTAATATTAACTTTCAAGTTGAAATATATTTTTGTGGTAGGCATAAAGTGGAGCCACTGAAGTCTCCCTACATACAACTTTTCAAGAATATAGTAAAGACTCTAGTGGATTGCTTGGGACTTGGTTTTATTTTTTGCACATTACAATAGTAATCTTTGACATCTCTGTTACTTATTTGATAATTATAATGTAGACTCTTGTTCAGTTTTTATTTAGGTCTATAACTTTCTCTTTTCTTTGCACTGTCTGACACTGGGTCATTGCTAGAATTATTTTAGAATTCTATTCAGTCTAATTATATTTTAGCCATACTATTGCATTCTACAATCCTTTACTATAGTTGCTATAGTTAAGGATGTTTTGTCTTGAGGAAGGTCAGAAATCAAAAATGTTTTCTGATGCTTAATAATTGCTTGAATATATTTTAGATATGAGGCCTTTGTCCGTTGTTTGGTTGGTGAAGATCTTCTCCCACTCTATAGGCTTCCTGATTAGTTTACTAGCTATGTCCTTTGCCATACAAAAGCTCTGCAGTTTAACGCAGTCCCACTTATCCAGCCTTTCTCTGATTTGTTGTGATTCTTGGTCCTTATTAAGAAAGTTTCGACCTGTGCCAAGGAGGCCTAGTGTATCTCCTATTCCTTCCTGTAAAGTTTTCAGTGTGTCAGCTTTTACCTCGAGGTCTTGGATACATTTGGAGTTAATTCTAGTGCAAGGTGACAAAGGAGGATCCAACTTTAGTTTTCTGCAGGTGCTTAACCAGTTCTGCCAGCACAACTTGTCGAAGAAGCTGTCTTTCTTCCATTCTATTTTTTTGGCTCGCTTGTCAAAGATTAGGTGGCCATAGGTCTGTGGTTTAATATCTGGGTCCTCAGTTCTATTCCATTGGTTTTCAGGCCTGTTCCTGTGCCAGTACCCAGCTGTTTTGATAATTATAGCTCTGTAATAGAGTCTAAAGTTTGGAAGTGAAATTCCTCCAGCGCTGTTCTTTCTGCTAAGAAGTGTTTTTGCAATACGGGGTCTTTTATTATTCCATATGAAATTTTGGATTGCCTCATCTATTTCTTTAAAGAATGACATTGGGATGTTGATGGGTATTGCATTGAATTTGTAGATAGCTCTTGGCAAGATTGTCATTTTCACAATGTTGATTCTTCCAATCCAGGAGCATGGGAGGTGAATCACTCCAAAACTAACCTCCAAAGTAACAACCATCCCATTAAGAAATGGGCCAAAGACTTAAAGAGAGTCTTCTCTGAAGAAGAAACAAAAATGGCCTATAGACACATGAAGAAATGCTCAACATCACTAGTCATAAAAGAAATGCAAATCAAAACAACTCTAAGATTCCAATTCACTCCAGTTAGAATGGCCAGGATCAGGAAAACGAATAACAACAGATGTTGGAGGGGATGTGACCAGGAGGGATCACTACTACACTGTTGGTGGGAATGCAAACTCGTTCAATCGCTATGGAAAGCAGTCTATCAGTGCCTCAAAAGGCTAAACATAGAACTCCCCTATGACCCAGCAATTCCACTACTTGGCATTTACCCAACCATCCAGAAACAAGGACGTACTAAATCCACTAGCACAACAATGTTCATTGTAGCACTATTCACCATAGCAAAGATATGGAACCAACCTAGATGTCCCTCAGTTGATGAGTAGATCAACAAGTTGTGGTATTTGTACACAATGGAATTCTATGCTGCTATCAGAAAGAATGACATTGCCCCATTTGTTAGGAAACGGAAAGACTTAGAAAAAATCATATCAAGTGAAGTAAGCCAGACTCAAAGGAACTTAGGCTCAATGGTTTCCCTCATTCGTCATAATCAGTAGAAACCTTGGGCTCTACTAGCAGAGATCTGCAACAGAGCAAAATCTTGACACATAAGGCCATATAATGTGAAGCTAATTGAAAGGACCTCCAGGATATTGAAACAAAAGCCATATAATGAATGATTGTTGTCCTTAATGTACTATGTTGTCTCTCATCTCCTTTGCTGTCCCTTGGTTATCTCATATTGTTATAGTATCTCACTTTGTTATATGATATATTGAATTTATTTGTATTTGGTTATTTGAAATTTGATAGGTAAGGGGGGAAAACCAAGACGGGTGGGGGGTGGGGGGGAGGGAAATGGGTACCAAGACATGTGAAAGGGTATCAATGTATGTGAATTAATGCACCTTCTATCTGGCAAATAACATGTAACCCTTTTACTAATTACAATAAAAATAAATTAAAATTAAAAAAATAATTGCTTGAATAAGTGAATAGTTTCACAAAGCACTCATATATCCCATCATACAAAAATAAGGATGCTTACACTTAAATGTATTTATTTATACCTTCCAGTTTCATCAACTTGTAATATCATGTAACTTGTAGAGTATGTCCATTTTGTTTTTAACTCAGAAAGCACACTAAAGAGAGAGTAAACACCAAGTAAGAGACATGGTAGTATAAGATTCTTTAAGGGCATAGTGGTAGAGTGTTGCCTAGCAGGCACAAAGCCCTGGGATGGATTCCTTGATACCACTTACACAGAAAAAGCTGGTTGTGGTGCTGTGGATGAAGTGGTAGAGCTCTAGCTTTGAGAAAGCCTAAGGACAGTGCCCAATCCCTGTTTTCAAGACCAAGGACTGCCAAAAACATTTTTTCATATATTTTTATTGTAATTACTAAAAGAGTTACATTATATTCACCAGAGAAAAGGTGCATTGATTCACACACATTGATACCCTTTCTCATGACTTGGTCCCCATTTTCCTCCCCCCACCCAAGCCCCTCATCTTGTTTTCCCCCTTCCCTATCCTATTTCAAATAACCAAATAAGCATATATACAATATATCAGATAACAAGGTAAAATACTGTAACAATATGAGATAACCAAGGGACAGCAAAAGAGATGAGAGATAACATAGTACCTTAAGGACAACAATCAATCATTATATGGCTTTTGTTTCTATATACTGGTGGACCTTTCATTTAGCATCATACTATATGGCCTTAGGTATCTAGGTTTTGCTCTATTGTAAATCTCTGCTAGGAGAGCCCATGGTTTCTAATGATTATGACAAATGAGGGAAACCATTGAGCCTTTGAGTCTGGCTTACTTCCCTTAATATGATTTTTTCTAAGTCTTTCCATTTCCTTACAAATGGGGTGATGTCATTCTTTCTGACAACAGCATAGAATTCCATTGTGTATAAATACCACATCTTTTTACTCCACTCATCCACTGGTTGGTTCCATATCTTTTCTATGGTAAATAGTAATGCAATGAACATCGTTGTGCTAGTGTATGCCCTTGCTTCTGGACAATTGGGTATATGCCAAGTAGTGAAATTGCTGGGTCATAGCAGAGCTGTATGTTTAATCTTTTGGGAACTGCCATACTGCTTTCCACAGTGTTTGAATAAGTTTGAACTTCCACCAACAGTGTAGTAGTTATGCCTCCTGGCCACATTCCTGCCAGCATCTGTTATTAGATTTCTTGATCATGGACATTCTAAGTGGAGTGAGATAGAATCTTAGAGTTGTTTTGATTTGCATTTCTTTTATGGCCAGAGATGTCGTGCATTTCTTCATGTGTCTATAGGAAATTCTTATTTCTTCTTCAGAGAAGACTCTCTTTAAGTCTTTGGCCCATCTTTTGATAGGATGGCTGTTTCTTTGGAGATTAGTTTTGGAGTGATTAAATTTTTTGAGCTGTTCATGTATTTTAGATATAAGGCCTTTGTCTGTTGTATGGTTGGTGAAGATCTTCTCCCACTCTGTAGACTTCCTAGTTAGTTTGCTAGCTATGTCTTTTGCCATACAGAAGCTCTGCAGTTTAATGCAGTCCTACTTATCCAGACTTTCTCTGATTTGTTTTGTTGGTAAATTTTTTTTTTAAAAAGATCCTTTTAACATATGTGTGTCCATGCATTCCAAATCAGACATTAAAAATAGCTCCACATTTGCATTTTAACCTAGACAGCACTGAATTCCCAGGGTACTTTTGAAATAGGTTTTGAGAAAAGTAATAATTCCCCATGCTAATTACTGGCTAAGAAGTTTATTCTTTTGAACACACATTCTGATCAGTGATTGTCCTTTTTTGAAGGTGTTTATTCATGTCTTCTTCTCACAACTCAATTGTGTGGTATCATGCTTATAACCTTAACTCTTTTCTTCCCCTTTTTTGTGTCATGTTCAGTATCAACTACTATGTGCTTTACTTCTACCAAAAATTAAAAATACATTAAATTCAAGTACCTAATTCTAAATATATAGAACTGGTCTTGGTTTTAGCAGAAATATATTGAAGAAGCAAACACAGTTCAAAACCAATTTGCTTCAAGTATCATTATTTATGTTAACAATATATTTCCAGATAAGAAGTTCTATTGAAAGTTGTCATTCATTCCATGTGAGTTTGGCAGATGCTTTTACGTTTTAATACTTCTAAGCTTGCTTAACTACATTTTTAAAGTCTGATTTTTTTCTGTTGTTGTTTTGTTTTGTTTTTGCCAGTCCAGGAGCTTGAACTCAGGGCCTGAGCACTGTTCTGGGGCTTCCTTAAGGCCAGTGCTCTATCCTTAAACCACGGAACCACTTCCGGCTTTTTCTGTATATAGGTAGCGAGGAATGGCTTCTTGAAAGCTAGGTGAGCACTCTATTATTCATTCACGCTCCCGCTCCCCTACCTTTTAAAAGTTTTAAATAATTAAAAAGTATTTTTTTCTACTCATGTTTTCTTTTATTGTATTTTTATCTGCTTATGAGTTTGTTAGTTTGGGACTCCTTTGGAATGTTTTCCATTACTGAGTTTTGTTGGAAAGCGCCTTGACTATAATAGTCTCTGTCATCCTGGAGTGAGATCTGTATGTTTAAAACATGTGTTTGTCCTTGGAATTTCTTTCACTTTCCCACAATTTTACAAATTTTAGTCTTATGTACAATTTGCTATGTACTTCTAACTTTTGTTAAAAAATAACCTTATCATGGATAGCCACATTAATTCTTAGTATATTTTTAATATATAATTTTGTAATATCTTAAAAATCGTGTCCTAAGAAATTCTTTCCTCCTTGCCAATGGCTACTAAGATTGGTTTTACTATTGAAGAATAAATTCCAAATTTCCTTTTCCAGGGAGTAATAATATCATGATGTGCTGTGTATCATCACTTCATAGTCTCTTTACTCTAGTCTTATTATAGAATTTTGTAAGCAACATATTTATGACTGTGGTTGTGAGCATTGGTAAGTCTTCCTAAAGCAAGAATGTCTATGAAATTCATAAAAAGGATTCAAGTTTGCTCTCCTTTTTACTAATTGTTTCCCTACCATCTTCAAGTTAATTTTTCCTAATGATTAAATCTATTCATTTGATATTTCTTCTAGAAAATGGAGCATTCCTGTCCATGGAACTGGACCTACAACAAATAATAGTTGGAATGCTTGTACAATGCTTTCCTTTGTTTCAGCTGTGCATACACCAAAACACAATGACTTTACTGGCTAATTTTTATCAACTAGAAATAACTCTTCTAAAATTATACGCAAATTAGCTGGTTTTGTTAAAATTAGCTTTTTTCCTTACGCCATAAGATAAGCATACCAATGAAATTGACTGACCATATGCTATATTCTGCATGTGTGTAAGCACAAATAATCTAAATTTGTAATATTTACTAGGTGGATGATAAAAATGATGAGTTTCTAATAATAACATTTCAAACAAGGGATTCTAACAATAATAGATCTCTTTAGATGAAAGATTGTTATTTGTGGCCTTGTATTTGTTTTAATAATAAAAAGAATATTCTGTTTCTCTCATAATCAAATAACATTGAAAATTTTACCCCATTAGTAGATACATCCAAATATCTCTTTAAAAATTAACATAGTTTACTATTTAAGATTCTAAAATAGCTCAGTGGGGTGTCATCTTCCTCCTAAGTCACTTTGCACCTCTAATATGGGTCATTTAATTGGCAATTAGCCCATGCATGTATACAATGCAGCTGTCAACAACTGTCCCAAGGAATCCTATAATTTAAAAGAATGTATTGTCTTGGTTATGGATCCCCCAGGATTATTTGTCATACACATTCTTTGAGCCATCTGTAGAGTGTATTTCTGAGAACCCTGGAACTTCATTAGGCAGGTAGGGCAGGTAAAATCAAGAGTTCACAGCAGGTAAGTATCAGAAAACATCTAAACAAGAGTAGAATTATTGACAGTTCTTTCACCTTGAAGGTCTAATAATTTGAATGATTTTTGACTCACTTCACACTGCTTCCCACTCTTCTTTCTATTTACTACACTAATGCATATTTCTGAATTTGATCATTTTATTTTATGTTTCAGTAGTGGGGTATAAAATCAAACTTAGAGCTGAACGGCTTGTCAAATTAAAGCAATTTTAATGAGGTTATGAGAGAGCAACAGCAAGAATTCAGAGATTTTGCAAAAAATGAGAGAGAAGGGTTAGATCTTGTGTAGCTTAGTACAATGCTGTGAAGTAGATATTCCCATTTTACAAATGAGGACAATGATTCCAGGTTATTCAGATCAGTCGCAACCTGCAAGAACGGAAGTTGCAGAATGGAAGCCTTGCTGCTTCACACCACCATCATTTTTCCAGTCACAAGTAGGCTGTGATCTGCTCCTGAATTTCTGGATGGGCAGCTGGGTAGAGTGGAGTGGGAGGAGCTCGAGTCCTTAAGAGACAGAAGAGAGCATGGCCAGGGTTTAAGTGGAGGTTTATCTTGTTCAGAGGCATATATTTCAATATTCTCTCTTCGGAATAAAGTAAAAATCAATTTATTAATCAATTTAATGGTCTTTTAGATTCTACTAAATTATAAAAATACTTATTGACTACATGATACAGCCCAGGAGGTTATTCTTATTTGATTCTTCCCTTGTCCATCGTTTTTAAAGTATGAGAGAGACTGTATGTGTGTGTGTGTGTGTGTGTGTGTGTGTGTGTGTGTGTGTGTGTACACGCAAGAGTGTCCAAATATTCACACAAATACTAAAGCAATAGTATGGAAAAACAACATGAAAGTGTACTTCATCTGTAGACTCTAAATACAAGAAATACAGTGACCAATATATGGACAACCGTGCTTCCTTCACCTACCAATAGCTAAGCAATGAATTGATCATGAACTTGCCATATTATTTGGAGTAAATATATAATTAAATGTGATATAAAGCTTTCTGAGTAAGGGATCCAAATTCATGCCTTAATTAAAAACATTTTGTACATATTCCATTTTAAAATAAATATGTCATGTAATTTTTATATTCTCAATTAATCCTCAATAACATATAAAACAGTTAATGTATTATTAAGATGAAAGGATACTTTTGCTACTCCCTACACTTTCTAAAGGCTTTTCTTCATTTGAAGATAATTTCATTTCACAGAGAAAGTTCTGAAGGAATATCTGACAGAGTCTCTTCAGAGTATATACAAATTTTATAATAGCCTAATTTAAATGATTTTCAAGAATGCAAGAGAATAGAGAAATAGAAGAAGAATAGGTAAGAATATTGAAAGGAGTGACATGGACTGAGATTATATTCATAAAATGACAACCTTTGTATAACAACTTAAGATAATTTTTTACATTTAAAGATAATTTAAAAAATACAAGTAAAGAAACAAAAATAAAAAAGCAAAAATGGTGCTGTAGTTTGAATTCTAGAACATCAGTGTTGAGTGATAAAGCCCAACAAGTGAGAGAGGCCTTGTGTTTGTCTCAGTACAAGCAGAAAAAGGGAAAAGAATAGGAAGGAAGGAGGGAAGGAAGGAAAGAAGGAAGAAGGGAAGGAAGGAAGGAAAGGAGGAAGGGAGAAAGGAAGAAAGGATGAAAGGAAGAGAGGAAGGAAGGAAGGGAGGAAAGAAGGAAGGGAGAGAGGGAAGGAGGGAAGGAAGCAAGGAAAGAAGGAAGGAAGGAAGGAAGAAAAGAAGGAAGGAAAGAGGGAAGGAGGGAGGGAAGGAAGGAAGGAGGTAAGGAAGGAGGGAGGGAAGGAAGGAGGGAAGGAAGGAGGGAGGGAAGGAAGGAGGGAGGGTAGGAAGGAAGGAGGGAAGGAGGGAAGGAGGGAAGGAAGGAAGGAGGGAAGGAAGGAAGGAGAGAGGGTAGGAAGGAAAGAAGGAGGGAAGGAAGGAAGGAGGGAAGGAAGGAAGGAGGGAAGGAGGGAGGGTAGGAAGGAAAGAAGGAGGAAAGGAAGGAAGGAGGTAGGGAAGGAAGGAAGGAAGGAAGGAAGGAGGGAAGGAAGGAAGGAGGGAAGGAGGGAGGGTAGGAAGGAAAGAAGGAGGAAAGGAAGGAAGGAGGGAGGGAAGGAAGGAAGGAAGGAAGGAAGGAAGGAAGGAAGGAGGGAAGGAGGGAGGGAAGGAAGGAAGGAAGCAGGGAGGGAGGGAAGGAAGGAAGGAGGGAAGGAAGGAAGGAGGGAAGGAGGGAAGGAGGGAGGGTAGGAAGGAAGGTAGGAAGAAAGGAAGGAAGGAGAGAAGGAAGGAGGGAAGGAAGGAGGGAAGGGAGTGAGGGAGGAAGGAAGGAAAAACAGACAAAATAAAGTTCAAGAGGTTGTTTGCACATCACAATATATTGTATGGATACATATCTGAGGTATATCAGATGTTCAATTGCTTGATGTAACCATCAGACATTCTGTACTTATATTAATCATCATGTCATATTCAGTAAGTATGTATGACTTCTATTTGTCAAGTAGAAGAAAAATATTAAATGGAAAAAACAAAAAAATAAACTATCTTCTATTTTGAATGGCAGAATAAGACTTTCAATGTAAAACTCCCACCAAATTAGAATTCTTTCTATTTCCACTAAGTATTTGATAGTCACAGCAATGGAATCTAAACTCAGATAAAAAAGTTTACATACTAAAGCCACTAGCACAACGACATAATGACATTCAATGTAGCCCTATTTACCATAGCGAAGATATGGAACCAACGCAGATGACCCTCAGTAGATGATTGGATCAACAAGATGTGGTATTTATACAAAATGGAATTCTATGCTGTCATCAGAAAGAACGACATCATCCCATTTGTAAGGAAGTGGAAAGACTTGGAAAAAAAATCGTATTAAGACTGTTGGCCAGTATTTTGTTGAGAAGTTTTGCATCGATGTTCATCAAAGAAATAGGTCTATAGTTCTCTTTCGTTGATGAATCGCTGTCTGGTTTGGGTATGAGGGTTATACTGGCTTCATAGAATGAGTTCGGTAAAGAACCTTCATTTTCACTTTCATTGAAGAGCTTGAGGAGTATTGGTGTGAGCTCTGTTTTGAAGACCATATAGCATTCAGCTGTGAATCCATCTGGCCCTGGGCTTTTCTTAGGTGGAAGTTCTCTTCTTGTCATTTCTATTTCAGTGCTTGAAATAGGCCTGTTTAGTTGTGCTAGTTCTTCTTGGTTCAGTGTGGGTATGCTAATATTGACTAGGAATTCATCCATTTCTTCTAGATTCTCAAATTTGTTGGCGTAAAGGTTTGAGAAGTATTCTCTCATGATACTCTGAATCTTGATAATTTCTGTTGTGATATTATCATTTTCATCTTTGATTTTGTGTATTTCGGTATGTGTTGCTCCTCTCTGGGGCAGCAACACAGGAACGGGGAGGGACACACAGGGCCAGCCTGTAGTCCCCCGGGAGCCGAGCGAGATGGTAAGTGTCCAAGACCCAGCCCTCCCCCAATCACCGGGGAAGAAAAAACCACGCTGAGTCAGAAGCAGTGTTAACCATGAAAGCGCATCAGATCTCTCTGCTGATCTCTGCTGATCTCTCGTTCTCTCTGATGCTCTCCTCCTTTATTGCGTCAGACAATTAGTTACATACTGTTAGGGTAGGAGAAGGTGGGCACCGGGAAGCTAGCCAATAGGAAGAGGGCCCCTGTGCTACCACTAAGGGTCTGGGTGGGGCTTTCAGGTAGTGGGCAGGACAGGTGCAGGAAAGCGCGCGAGACTTGAGCTGCTGCGAGACCCGCGAAACTGCGGGGGGTTCAATCGAGTCACGTACACAGCCTTAAGAGAGGTATGCAAAAGACCAAATGCCTGGACAAAGCCCTTTAATTGCAGCTGAGCCAGAATCAGGCCTCAGAGATGGAGGCTAGGCCCCAACAGGTATGCTCCTTTCTTTTTTTGGTAAGATTTGCTAAGGCTTTATCAATTTTGTTAATTCTTTCAAAGAACCAATTCGGGTCGAAACTTTCTTAATAAGGACCAAGAATCACAACAAATCAGAGAAAGGCTGGATAAGTGGGACTGCATTAAACTGCGGAGCTTTTGTATGGCAAAGGACATAGCTAGTAAATTAATTAGGAAGCCAACAGAATGGGAGATCTTCACCAACCAAACAATGGACAAAGGCCTCATATCTAAAATATATCAACAGCTCAAAAAATTGAATCACTCCAAAACTAATCTCCAAAGTAGCAACCATCCCATTAAAAGATGAGCCAAAGACTTAAAGAGAGTCTTCTCTGAAGAAGAAACAAAAATGGCCTATAGACACATGAAGAAATGTTGACATCTCTGGTCATAAAAGAAATGCAAATCAAAACAACTCTAAGATTCCACCTCACTCCAGTTAGAATGGCCAGGATCAGGAAAACGAATAACAACAGATGCTGGAGGGGATGTGGCCAGGAGGGATCACTACTACACTGTTGGTGGGAGTGCAAACTCGTTCAATCACTATGGAAAGCAGTGTGGCAGTGCCTCAAAAGGCTAAACATAGAGCTCCCCTATGACCCAGCAATTCCACTACTAGGCATTTATGCAATTATCCAGAAACAAGGACATACTAAATCCAATAGCACAACGATGTTCATTGCACCACTATTTACCATAGCAAAGATATGGAACCAACCCAGATGTCCCTCAGTTGATGAGTGGATCAACAAGATGTGGTGTTTCTACACAATGGAATTCTATGCTGCTGTTGCCCCATTTGTTAGGAAATGGAAAGACTTAGAAAAAATTGTGTTAAGTGAAATAAGCCAGACTCGAAGGAACTTAAGTTCAATGGTTTCCCTCATTTGTCATAATCAGTAGAAGCCTTGGGCTCTCCTGGCAGAGATTTGCAGTAGAGCAAAACCTTGATACATAAGGCCATATAGTATGATGCTAAATGAAAGGACCTCTAGGATATAGAAACAAAAGCCATATAATGAATGATTGTTGTCCTTAAGGTACTATATGTTGTCTCTCAGCTCTTTTGCTGTCCCTTGGCTATCTCATATTGTTACAGTATCTCACTTTGTTATTTCTTATATCGGATATATTTGTATTTGGTTATTTGAAATTGGATAGGGAAGGGGGGGGAAAACAAGATGGGGGGGAGGGTAATGGGGACCAAGACATGTGAAAGGGTATCAATATATGTGAATTAATGCACCTTCTATCTGGCAAATATCATGCAACCCTTTTATTAATTACAATAAAAAATATTAAAAAATCATGTTAAGTGATGTAAGCCAGACCCAAATGAACATAGGCCCAATGGTTTCCCTCATTTGTAATAATCAGTACAAACCTAGGACTCTCCTAGCAGAAGATTACAGTAGCTCAAACCCTAGATACATAGGCCATATATGGACCTCCAGGACATGGAAACAAGAGCTTAATTATGAGTGATTGTTGTTTTTAATGTACTATGTTTTTTTCTCTTCTCTTTTGTTTCCCTTTCGTTAATCTCATATTATTACAGTATCTGACATTGTTACCTGGTATACTGTATATGCGTTCATTTTTTTATTTGGAATAGGAAAGAGAAGGAGGAAAAACGTGAGGGGAGGGAATGGCAGAGGGACATGGGGACAAAAACATGAGAAGCGTTATCAGTGTGTGAGAAGTAACACACCTTCTACCTGAAGAATATAACTGCAACCCCTCTATACATTAAAATTAGAAAAAATGAGGTTTACCTACTGGAGACTGGGAGATTGCCCTAGTGGTAGAATGCTTGCCTAGCATGCATGAAGACTGGGGATCAATTCTTCGGTACCATATACATAGGAAAAGCCTGAAGTGGTGCTGTGGCTCAAGTGGTAGACCTCTGGCCTTGAAAAAGCCTCAAGAAAGTGCTCAGGCTCTGAGTTAATCCCTCATGACTGGCAAAAAAAAGTTTACATTCTAATTTCAGTGTTGATGGATATGGTGGGTTTTCATGGCTCAGGGAAATAGGGGTGGCTAATCACTACCACATCTTAAAGTAAGGCAATTATTCTAAATTATTTGAGTAGGTCTAATATAAACACAAGTGTATCTAAGAGTGGAAGAGTGTGTAGAAACATGTGAGAATGATACTGTAAGAAATATTAGGAAAGCAGTTATTGAGGATAGGTCATTGCTAGCCACAGAGTACAGGCAAGGCAGGTTACCCTTTCTTGCATTCACAAAAGAATATAAATGTGGTAACACTTTGCTTTTATTTCACCAAGACTCATCTCCCTACATCCCCAAGAGCAAGCTCATGAATTTGCATTTTTTTTCGCCATTTCACTTAGTTCATAGTTGCTGATTCTTCCTCATTTACTTAACCGTTCTATAAAACAGCTGATGAAAATTTACACTTTGTCTGAAGATCACAATTAGTATAAAACTGGAAATTATGTGGAAATTTTATTATGTGATCATATATTTAAATTTTTAAAACTCATACATGTTTTCCCACATGTGTAGGCATGAACTATGATGCATTTTACTACATCTATCTATCTATCTATCTATCTATTTATCTATCTGTCTGTCTGTCTGTCTTCATTTTCTCATCATGATAATCATCTATGAATTTTGTGCTTTCAGAAGATTTAGAAAAAAATTATTAATTAATTTCACATTTTGCATTTCTTATCATCACTTTCCTATTTCATTAAATTATAACCAATAAGCCCTGTAATTAAACATGCTGATAGACAAAATAATGTCCAATCAACTTTACCACAGTTTGCATTGAACATTGCAATAACTAATAGAAACCTAATTTCCCTTATTTAAGATTGTACTCCATCCCGTAGTCCATCCAGTGTGCAGTTTGTCAAAGCTCTTTTAGTTTTCATCCTTTTTTATGAATGGCTGTACCTTAACACAATTATTAATCTGGCTGATTGATATTATCCTATATTCACAATTTCTTAATCTCATTTAGGACTATTTTTTTTTCCTTAAAAGCAACCTTTTTGGCTCTTTGTCTTTAGCTTATTCTTACTAAAGCTCTAAAACAGTCACAATGAGTAAAATAAAACATAAATAGAGATTAGTGGAAAAAAGCTTATATTTCTACAAGTTTAAAATCAAATGAATCCATTTCCCATGAGCATTATTAATGTCATAAAAAGCCTTTAGTACAAACCATTTTACAAAGTAGACAATATAAAATTAGTATTTATACTTCTTTTTTGAAGAAGATGGAATATTTTATTGAAGGAAAAGAATAATTTAAATTCATATGAATAAATAATTATTCAGGAGCTAGGAGTTTGGCCTAGTATGCACAAAGGCCCAGGGTCTGTGTATTCAGAATATTATATAATATATAATAATATTCATATATTTATTTATATTCCTTTTCACCCCAGAAATCTCTTATTTAATATATTATTCATTGAGATGAGTATTTAATTTGAAAAAGGATATAAAGAATAGTAAAAGACATTCAATATATAGTATCCTGAGCTTTTGAAGTTTTTTTGTACAAGTCATATTTATGAAAATTAAAGACATTGTCCTTAAGCTTATTTTCTTATAAATATAAAGCTATCTTTGGCTCTAATTTATAACCTTAATATTTCATGTAATATTAAAAACTCAATTAATAAATGAAAATTCAGTAGTCTTAAAATTCTGCAAGAAACCTGGGAGAGTAATAAAAATTGTGAACTTAGATATTGCTTTTTGTCTTTTTACTTTATCTTAAAAAGATATCTTTAGATGTTTTGTAATTGATATTACAATATAAGAAAATATAAGAGGACTGGTAAAATATTTCAAAGTATTGCTTCTTCTCTAATTTAAATAATTTGTCTTAAAAACCAACAATAAAATATTTTGACATATAACATTTGATTTTTCATAATCTACTTTATTGTTTTGTGAAAATAAAACTATTATGGCTCAGATACAGTTAATATTTCATTTATGAGATGAAAGTTTTCACTATTTTGATGATATTTTAAATGTGTATTAGAAAGAACTCCTCTGTTTAGTAACTTAGGAGAGTGAAACTTTACAATGGAGAAATGTTACCTACTACCTTAACTAAGGTAGAAGCTGGAGATTAGGACAATCTGATGTTATGTCTGGGGTCTTGTTATACTAGCAGCATAATTTGTCTTTTTGCTCATATTCTTGCTTCCTAACTTTATGAATTTAATCTCTCTATGAAAAACTTGTACAATCCATATGGGGGATATTTTATGAAATATGTTTATAATCTTTAAAAGTATCAGTGTCATGATGCTTATGTCCAAATGAGGAAATATTCCAGAGTGATAAGATATGGCAAATGAATGTAATGTGAGTGCTGATCAGATTCTAAGTCAGGAAATAATTAGCATGATGATATTCAAGAATAATTTATAAAATGAAATTATTGCTTACAGAGAATATTGTGTCAATGTAATATTTGCTTATTTTGATAATTGTGCCATGCTCTTATAAAAGAATTCATTTGATATTAAATTTACATGAAAGCAACTCAGAATAGAAGACATTATGTTTCTAGCTTACTTCAGTAACATTTTGGATAGAAAGCATATTTTGAAATATTGGTACATATAGTTAGAAATACCTCATTCAAAACTAAACAGTGAATCTGATAAAGAAGACAGATGCATTTTGTACTATCCGTGGAATTTTACAGTAACTTCCAGATGATATCAAAAGAAAAAAAATCCCCAAAATAGATAACTAGGAAACAAGCATCATTTATTCTTGTAAAGTAACTGATAAATATTCTTAGGTAAAATATTAAAAACTGAGATGGTTTTGAATGTCTGATTAATCAATTTAAATTTCAGAAAATGTATGGAAAGATATGCTCAAATGACTAATTAAAGAATATGTAGTATAATCATTGTGTCTAAACAACAGGAGAAAACAATTTTGGTACAAGCATTGTTAGTTTTGCTATTTGGGAATACCCCTTTCTTTCAAAGTAAATCATTCTCTTTGAAAACAGTTATGAGTCAACATAAATTCAAACCAGATGTTTTGAGAGTTTCAGTCTAACCTTTAAATTTCTGATCCACAGTGTAGAAAATTTCTAAGATCCAGTGACCAGCCAGAAATTCCCACTTAAGACTGTATGTTTTTGGGTAAGTCTCCAAGCTAAGTGTTTATTTTTCTAACTCTTTACTGTAGAGTATGGTTAAAGGACTTGGCACTGTGTTCCTTAGTTTAATTTTCAGCCTGACAGAAATGCTGGCCTCAGTGTGTGTATGTGTGTAATTTAGTTGCTGTGCTCCTGGAAGTCTATGGAAGATTAATGATTGGTGAGGCTGCATGGCAGTTGTGAGGAGCTGCAGGATAGAGAAAACCAGCCACCATCTGTTCAAAATGTCTCTGGTAGTGCTTTTAAGGAAAATGGTTAGCAGCAGGAGACAAAGGCAAACAATAGCTTTAAATATTAATGTTTCTCTTGTCACAAATAAATATTGCAATTGTAATTCCACTATTTTAGCAAGCATAAAGGCATATTTGATGTTTCAAACATATCTGTTTCACACTCAAAACATTTCTCCCAAACAATACCTCTTCAAGTAATTTTATACACTTACCTATCTTTATTCTTAATTAAATCAAGATATTATACATATTAACCCACATATTAACCCTTTGTACTTTTCATGAAGCCTTACTATTAGAATCACATCCAGTAATATTTTCACAGTATTTATAAAGTATATGTTAATTAGACTCTTTTGGATTCATTTTCACAAGTTTGTCTTTAAGTATTTTCAAAAGTAGTGCTCTACAATTGACCATGTGACAGTACTACATTTTATATGTGCTCACTCAAAATCTTTGCTGGAAAATATTAAGCAACCCAGGAATCCTTATTTATTTTTTATTGTCCTTAAGTAATTGTACAAAGGAGTTGACATGTAACAAAGCAGCTTATAAATACAATTTATCTTAATCAGTGTCACCCTTTTCAATATTCTTAACCTTTCCTCCCTCACACTTCTTAAGAGTCTGGGGTCTTTTAAAATGCACATTCCAATTTGGTAACTCTGAGCTTCAAGTACACTTAGTGAACTTCTAATAAATCTCCAGATGATTCTGTTACCACGGATCCATGGCTTATACTTTGATTCGTCAGGATAAAAATAGATCCTGTTATCTTTTGTGATGTAGACTGGCAAAGGGTCATTGGGATATGCTAAACATATACATACTACATGAATATTGTTGTCTAACTTTACATAATCAACCCAGCCAACAAATAATGCTGCTGCTGCTGATGATAATAGTAATAATGACAATAGTAACAAGAAGAATAACAAAAACTCATCATTATCATATGTCATTAGAGCCACTATTGAATAAAAACTGGGTACATCTGTTATACGCAGGTATAAAACACATAAAAGAAACTTGTATTATATTTTTCAGTACAGAAGTGTGAACTGAGTGATTTATGCCTGCTCAGCTTGTTTGTATACATGCTGCTCCACCACTGCTGACACATCTCCAGGCCAATTTATAACCAGCTGTTTTAGAGATGGAGTCTTAGGGCCTTTTCTGCTCTGGCTAGCCTGGATCTGTAATCCTCAGACTATAAAGCCTCCTGAGGAGCAGGGACTTCAGGTATAATCCATGTCCACCCATACATCTTAACCTGGTTAAAATCATGTAGGTTAATAATTTTGACTTTCTTTTAGTGTAATTCTGCTGATTGATGGCTTTGTCATCACTGATGCAAAAATGTGGCCACCTTGGACTTCCAGTTTGTATTTCCTTTTATGGAACACAGCAACTTTTCTTTTTTTTCATATATTTTTTATTGTAATGAATAGAAGGGTTACTTTATATTCACCAGATAGAAGGTGCATTACTTCACATACATTGATACCCTTTCTCATGTCTTGGTCCCCATTTCCCTCCCTCTGCCCCCACCCCTCATCCTGTTTTCCTCCCTTCTCTATCAAACTTCAACTAACCAAATACACATATATACAATATATCAGACAACCAGGTGAAATACTGTAACAATATGAGATAAGCAAGGGACAGCAAAACAGATAAGAGATAACATATTACATTAAGGACAACAATCTCATTATATGGCTTTTGTTTCAATATCCTGGAGGTCCTTTCACTTAGTGTCATTCTATATGGCCTTATGTATCTAGGAGAGTCCAAGGTTTGTACTGATTAGGACAAATGAGGGAAACCATTGAGCCTATGTTCCTTTGAGTCTGGCTTACTTCACTTAACACGATTTTTTCAGTCTTTCCATTTCCTCACAAATGGGATGATATCATTCTTTCTGACAGCAGCATAGAATTCCATTGTGTATAAATACCACATCTTGTTGATCCACTCATCAATTGAGGGAAATCTGGGTTGGTTCCATATCTTTGCTGTGGTAAATAGTGCTGCAAGTGAACATCGTTGTGCTAATGGATTTAGTATGTCCTTGTTTCTGGACCAATGGGTAAATGCCAAGTAGCAGAATTTCTGGGTCATAGGGGAGCTCTATGTTTAGTCTTTTGAAGAACTGCCATATTGCTTTCCATAGTGGTTGAACGAGTTTGCACTTCCACCAACAGTGTAGTAGTGATCCCTCCTGGCCACATCCCCTCCAGCAGTGACTGTTGCTGACTTTTAACACACCACTCTCACCTATGGACAGATCAACCAGGCAAAAACTCAGCAGAGCAACCTCAGAATTGAACAACTGTGTATATCAACTAGATCTAACAAGCATCTGCAGATTATTTCACCCAGCAACATCACAATATATGTTTTTTTTCAGCAGCACATGGAACATTTTGCAAAATAGATCACATTTTAGGGCATAAAACAAACCTGTGCAGATTCAGAAACACTGAAATTATTCCCTGAATTCTCTCAGACCAAAAGGACATCAAATTAGAACTGAACACCAGTCTCCACCAACAAAAGCCCTGTAACTCATGGAGATTGAACAACACATTGTTGAATCACCAATGGGTCATCAAGGAGATCAGAACAGAAATCCAACAGTTTAGAAATTTAACCAAAAGGAGCACACAAAATACCAGCTCCTTTGAGACACAGCAAAGGCAGTATTCAGAGGAAAATTTATAGCTCTGAGTGCCTACATTAACAAGTTGGAAAAATCGCAAACCAACAATTTAGTGTCTATCTTAAGCTCTTAGAAAAAGAACAACAAACTAACCTTAATCTCAGTACAAGGAAGCAAATTATTAAAATCAAAGCAGAATTAAACGAATTGGAGTTCAAAAAAAACTATAGAAAGAATCAACAAAACAAGGAGTTGTTTCTTTGAAAAAAATTAATAATTGACAGACCGTTAGCAAATCAAAAGAATGGAGCACACCCACATAAACAAAATCACAGATGAGAATGGCAAGATCATGGCATAAATTACTAAGATCCAGAGCATCATGAGGGAATACTTTTCAAACTTTATGCCAAAAAATTTGAGAATCTAGAAGGAATGGATGTATTTCCAGCCAATATTAACATACCCACACTAAACCAAGAAGTCCTAACCCAACTAAACAGGCCTATTTCAAGCACTGAAATAGAAATGGCACTAAGAGACCTTCCACCTAAGAAAAGCCCAGGGCCAGATGGATTCACAGCTAAATTTTGTAAGGTCTTCAAAGCAGCAACTTTTCTATTCTCAAAATATAAAATACATTGCAAGATATACAATGCATTCTAATTTTCTCACCTGGCTTGTTTATATCTAACTGAAATGCTATTATTTTAGCAAATTTTTATGGGGATTGCATAAAGCATCCAACACTTTTTCCATAAATAAGAGAAAGGGGTTTCTCTTATTTATTATTAGTTATGAAAAGATCAATTGCATGATACTAAAAGGAACAGTAAACACTCACGATATGGAATCTTCCAAACATATTTAGATCACCTAAGCATTTGGAGATACAGTTTATCACCTCCCAAAGTATTTTTCCCACCTCTTCAAACATATTCCTAGTCTGTTGAACATTGGCCTGGTTATCTCTTCCTACCCCTATGCAGATTTACTTTGGCATAACAATTACCATTTCTAGGTTTTGTTTCTGGGATTCTGCCTCTGTGTGTGTGTGTGTTTGTGTATGTGAAAGGGAGAGAGAGAGTGAATGATTTTGTGCACATGTGTGCTTGTAATTGTAAACTTGGTCACTTTATTTCTTTTTTTTCCTCAACTCTTGTAATTCTTCTATTGAATTTGCTCATATGCATGAGCAAAAAGTAAAAAGTCTAAATTTTCTTGGTAGAGAATCTTCTGTATATTAAGAATATTTCTTAATGCAGTTATTTATTTTCTGCAGATTCAGCAATTACTGAACCAAGGTACCAATGCCTTAATTCCTTATGGCATTTGTGTTCACATAGAATGAAATAAGATAAATTGAAATTATTTTTACTATTTGCTTCTGTAAAATGATATATATGATTAGGATTATTCAAATAAAATGCAATTAAGAGTAAAGACACATGAGTAAAATCTCATTATTAGTTTTGTTTTTCTCTTACTGAAATTACCTTAGTGGTACCAACTAACAGAAAGTTATACAAGCAACATATCAAGATATTCAACTTTTTCCTCTTAAAATATGTTTATGACTAGTACCAATGAAAGTTTATGAGAAAAATTTTGATAAATATTTTATAATACAAATTTTAATGAAACAATGCTAGAATTTTATAAACTTTCAAGTTACATGATGAGTTTTTGCCTAGGGATTTTAGTGAGCCGACATCCACCTCCTTATGCCTTCAATGTAGCTGAGATTTCATCTGCAGACTAGTATTTAAAATTTATTTTTACTCAAAGTTTAATATTCTTAACATCATTATTTTGAAAATATAATCTGTGGTATAATAATATCCATAACAGACTAAATATAAATAACAAATTTTAATGGGTAGCTTATATTTTATTACAATTAAGCAGAAATTACAATTAACATTAGATTATGGTTAACATGTTTGGATGATTTAATTTTTTCCAGTGAGAAGCATTTTTTAAATATCATATTAGGTGCTTTATTCAATTTTGCCTACTTCATGAGTAGGAACAAATTTAAGAGCAATCATATCATGTCTAGAAATTAGACAGTTATAGATTTTATGGATATATAAGGTTCTCTCTATGACTCCTGGTACACACATGCACACAAATGCATACAGACACACATATCATGTGTATGGAGTCATCAGTGATAACCTTTTCTCAAAAAAAAATTGATCAGTTAAAAGAAAACCTTATTGTTTTCAAGACATCTTTATTAACCAAACTGATTCATGGTGTTATTCAGTTTAATTGCTTTATTCTTCTGGGGTTTTGAACTGATGTCTATTTCAGCAGGTAAAATATAATAAAAACTTACAACAGTACCTACAAATGAATTTGAAGACAATTCAGTGACATTAAAAAATAATCATTTTATCCCAAAGAAATTACAATTCTCTTAGATAGACACAGTATTAAGTAAAAGTGGCAATAAACTTATTTTCAGAATTTTACTCATCAAGTTTGTTATGCAGATTACACTTATGAGAGCATGGAAATTTAACTAAAATCTAAACCAAAAAAATCTAAATCTGAAAAATAATCAGTAGCTATAACGATTCTCACCTTTGAAACAATACAATTATATAATAGATTAATAAAATGAATCAAATTATTCTAAAATTATTAGTGAAACATTGGTATTTAAACGTAGCTTAAGGGCTGGGAATTTGGCCTGATGGTAAAATGTTTGCCAAGCATGCATGAAGACCCAGGATTGATTCCTCAGTTCCACAGATACATAGAAAAAGCCGGAAGTGGTGCTGTGGCTCAAGTCATAGAGCTCTAGCCTTGAGAAAGCCCAAGGACAGTGCTCAAGTCCTGAGTTCAAGGCCCAGGACTGGCCAAAAAATAAAAGAACTGTGGCTTAAGTAGCTCATATTACAAAGTATAAGCATATGTAAAACTAATCTCTTGGAATCTATCACTTACATACTGGGTTAATTGGTACCACTCCTTATTCATGATTTTTAAAGTATTTCCCCCCCCATCTCCATTACTAGATACACAAATATTCTGCCCTAATAGCTGCCGTCTACATGTTTTCTTTTCTTTTCTTTTTAGAGCCTGGGACCGAACTCAGGGCATTGCACTTGCCAGGCAAGGGCTCTTCCGCTGAGCTAAATCCCCAACCCATCTGCATGTTTTCTTATGTTGTGAAATGTTATTAAGCCATGGGCTTTCATGTGAGAGGATGAATTTTCCTGGTTGTTGAAATATTACTATGTAAACACTTCAAAGCAAAGAACCTGTTATAACTAGCATGAGAGAGGGAGGGAGGGAGAGAGAGAGGGAAAGAGAGAGAGAGACAGAGACAGAGACAGAGAGACACAGAGTGACACAGAGACACAGAGAGACTGAGACAGAGACACAGAGACAGAGACAGAGAGGGGAGAGAGAGCTACAGAGAGAGAGAGAGATGTTTGCTTGGAAAAGATTTCACACTGATAATATCTATCTGCTGGTTCTGAGATGTAGGAGGCTATGTAGAAGAAATACAATTGTGCCAACAATGTGAGTATGGGAGAATATGGATCCCTTCAAGTCACCTTCCCCACTTTATCCATTGTTAAAGAACTTTCAGAAATTAATGTGGAATTCGGATCTCTTGACATAGCTGGTTAGTAGTGTATAAGAATTCTCACCTAATTTGATAGGGAAGGGGGGAAAACCAAGACGGGTGGGGGGTGGAGGGGGGAGGGAAATGGGTACCAAGACATGTGAAAGGGTATCAATGTATGTGAATTAATGCACCTTCTATCTGGCAAATATCATGTAACCCTTTTACTAATTACAATAAAAAAAGAAAAAAAAAGAATTCTCACCTATAGAGAATAATATACTTGAGCTATTTTTAATCACTGACAGAAAAAAAAGAACTAACATTATCTCTTAAATCTATGCACCTTGTTTTTACATTCTTCAGTTTTTTTAATTTGTATTTTATTGTCAGGATAATGCATTGAGGGGGTATAGTTACATTTGTCAGGTAGTGGGTACATTGTATCTTGAAACTTGATACCCCTTCTTATATTTTTGTCTCCCTTTCCCTCCTCTTCCCCCTCCCAGTCATCTTGTTTCTTCCCTTCCCATCCCTATTTCAAATGAACAAATAAGTGTGTACACAGTATACCAGTATACAAATTCAGACACAGTAATCTCATGAGATTAACCATAAGTGGAAAAAAGAGAGAAAAAAAGTAACTTCACATAGTACATTAAGAAAAGAAATCACAAAGATAAACCTCCTGTTTCATTAACCCAGAGTTCATTCCATTTAGTGTCATCCTGTGTGACCTTATGTACACAGCTTTTGAGCTATTGTGATCCCCTGTTAGGAGAATTCTAAATGTGTATTAATTACTACAAATGAGGGAAACCATTGAGCCTATGTTCCTTTGGAACTGGCTTCCTTCACTTAATAAGATTTTTTTTCCCAAATCTTTCCATTTCATTACAAATGGGGTGATGTTATTTTTTCTGATGGCAGCATAGAATTTGATTGTGTATAAGTACCACATTTTCTTGATCTGTGTTGGTTCCATATCTTAGCTATGGTAAATAGTGCTGCAATGAACATCATTGTGCCTTAGTATGGCCTTGTTTCTGGACATTTTGGTAAATGCCAAGGAGTGGGATTGCTGGGTCGTAGGGGAGGTCTATGTTTGATTTTTTGAGGAATCTCCATACTGCTTTCCAGAGTGGTTGAACAAGTTTGCACTCCCACCAACAGTGTAGAAGCATTCCTGTCTAGCTGCATCCTTGCCTGCATCTTTTGTTACTAAATTTCTTGGTAATGGTCATTCCAACTGTGGTGAGTGGAATCTCAAAGTTGTTTTGATCTGCATTTCTTTTATAGCTAGAGAAGTGGAGCATTTCTCCATGTGTGTATAGGCCATTCTTATTTTCTCTTCAGAGAAGTCTCTAAGTCTTTAGCCCACCTCTTAATGGGATGGTTGTTTAAGGGTTTGGTTTTGAAAGATTCAATTTTTTGAGCTGTAAGTATATTTTAGACCTGAGACTCTTTTCTTTCCTCTCTAGTAAGGTAGGGTTATAGGTTTAAGCAACCCGAATCCTCCCAGAAAACATTTTGATTTCATAAAATAAACTACTTTCACATCAATGTGACTCTATGAAATTGTTGTTCAATTGTTTCACACTGATCACCTTTCATATTTGTCATAAGAAATGTTAATATTAATGTTAATATATTACAATAATATAGAAATAAATTCTGATATAGCTATGCATAATTTACTATACATAGGATAAAAAACTCTAGGTAGTATAAAATATTTAAGCAAGAGCCAGTGATGTTAAAGGACTTTTAACCAAGGCCTGCAGAAAGTTCATTTTAGTAATGCTACAAGTTGCCAGAATGACATACCAGAATATCTTTTTAAGTTTTTCAATATATTATATTCTACCTAATATAGTTATTTTTAATATGGAACCCAGTTTAATTTACTGGTAACATCTATGAAATGGATTAATGCAGAATGCTTCCTAGTATCATAAAGCAAAGGTTGAATACCATGATTTAAGGAACAATGAATTGGAGAGTTAGAATATCTCACAAATAATTCATAACTATAATCTATTTATTTTCCTGCCAGGATTAAAACAGACAAATAATTTATGGGCAGCACTAGCTATTTCTGCCACTGTATATATTTTATTTTCGGGAGGGATTTAAAAATGTGCAACTTGACAGACTTATCTAAAAGATACTACTAAGAAATGTCACTATCAGTTTTATAGGGGTCTTGGTAAGTTTTACCCAGGATAGAATTTTTAAAGTACACCAGTATTTGTAAGCTGTTAAGCAATTGAACTTCAAAATGAATGCTAGTCACACATTTTGAACTTCAAAATTGTTAACAGCATCGAAAGAATGGAAATAAATAGATCTTTTTGCCTGTAGTGTTCAGTTTCCCATAAACCATCCCCCAAACCCTTACAGAGGCAAACAAGCTCATACTGCCTTCCTATTTCATGTCCTTTATGTCTGTTTATACAACAGAGTGGAAATCTAAACTCCTCGGCATCTGCTTATACTTTCCCCTTATTCTGTTTTCATCCAGTCACTTCTCACACATTTTGGAAGCAAATCTTAGCAAGCAGCTTATGGCCCTCTCTCTTTCTTTCTGCTTCTCTGCAGTTTATGAGGTATTTTCTCTGCTGGAAATGGTGTATTTATTTACCTGATGAACATACATTTACAGGAGGAAAAGAAATAAAACAATCAATTCACATGACAGAATCTCTATGAACCCACACAAGCTTACACAGGATATGATGCGTCCTTCTGTGTGTCACTCAGAGCTCCAGAGATGTTGCTTCACTTTTCTCTTTGATGACTTTGTAAATTCCTCAGAAAGGGAGACAGTGAAGGACTTGCCTCTTCCCTCTAGTCCCTAGCTTTTATGTATCAAAATGTAGAATTCCCTTTTTTTTGCAAGTCCTATGGCTTGAACTCAGGGCCTGGAGCTTTCCTCAAGGCCAGTTCTCTACCACTTGAGCCTCAGCACCATTTCCGGCTTTTCTATTTATGTGATACCGAGGAATTGAACCCACATCTTCATGTATGCTAGGCAAGCACTCTACCACAAGGCCAAACTCCTAGCCCCTTTTTTAATCCTTTTTTAAATACTGTATAAACCTACCCCAAATCCAGTCTTTCACGCAAAGTCCATGGGGAATGTCTGTGCCCCTAACTCTTCCTTAATCAACAGTCCTTGCTTGTTGACTGACTATTGAGTTCAGCCAATTCCTTTTCCATTCTCCTCCATTTTTTTTTTTTTAACACACAGTGCCCTTGTCATTCTGGTTTGCTCATGGTTGGAGAGGACAAGTATTTTATAGATTCTGAGGTTTTGTTATTTCAATTTGAACAATTGAGGAGTCTCTGCAAAAAATGTTATTTTAGTTTTATTTGTTTATATTTTTGCCAGTCCTGGGGCTTAAACTCAGGGCCTGAGCACTGTCCTTGGTCTTTCTCAAGGCTAGAGCTCTACTACTTGAGCCACAGCACCACCTCTGGCTTTTTCTATGTACATGATACTGAGGAATTGAACCCAGGGCTTTGTGTGTGCTAGATGAACACTCTACCACTAGGCCAATCTCCTGGCCCATATTTTACTGTTTTATTTTTATTATTATAATTTTCTTACTTTACAGTTTTCTTAGTAACAACTAGTCTAATCTCCCTTCAAAAAAATCCCCCTTTACTACATTTGCTTAGAGTGAATTGAGAGCACTTACACAAAAAGTTTTAGCTTCTCTTCACATTTTCATTTCTATAGCACAACACATTATACATTGAATGACTGGAGAACAGTTGAGGGTTTTTTGTTTGTTTGTTTGTTTTGTTTTGTTTTTTATTTCCTATGGACGCTTCCTTTCTGTATTTTGCTTCTGTGTATAGCACTTGAATAATGTTGATACTATACAGTATCATAGCACAAATACAGTGAATATTTGAGGCTTTGTGTGTATATTGTTAAGTTCTGCAAAATTAGATGGAAATACTATGGTCTTTTAATACACAGTTGACAGGTATTTGAACAAACATGACCTTTTCATATTCTAAGTTCCTCAAATTCACTACTGAGTGGGTTTTGCGTACTATACCTGCTGAGTTTCTAATGCAAACTATCACAGTGTGTGGTCTCTGCTACTGTAAACATGAAATCTTTCTCATAGTGATTTCATATCTTCAGCACTGATTATAATGATTCTTTGTCAGCTCAAAGCTGTCAACATTGTTCTCAAATGGTTGAATGGTTGGAATCTCAGTTAAGAATACAAACACTATAATCTAGCTACAAGAAATTAAAAAATGTCCCAGTGTTCTCAAAGAAAAGACAAAAAATCTTCCACACAGCTTCCCTTCCCTTTTACATATTAGAAAAACAATATTTCATACAATTTTGGCTTTATTTTATAATCTTATTAATGGAATCTAATCAAATGAAATACATGACATTACTTTAAAAAACTTTAATATAGCAATATTCAAAATATAAAGCCTCTGATAGTTATTCTTTTGTTTAATTTGCCTTAACACATTCCCTTTTTCATAAAAAGTGATAAAGTGCACAAACATTCCATTGCCTGATTACCCAAATACCTCTACTAATTTGCCAAGGTTAGCAGAAATGATGCATAGAGTATATTGTTGGCTATGCATGGATGAAAGGTGCAGAAACAGCACTCAGCTCTGTATTTCACACTCCATAAACAAAATGGTAAAATACGCTAGAAAGGTGCAATATTTATCTAATCTAAATTCAGGTAACATGAATAACTTTGATCTTTATTAGGTTAAATCACTGCCTCGTTGAGGAATGACCAAATCATTAACTCAACAAACCAGTTGATGAAATCCTCACATATCTGAATACTAAGTAAGCACCACTTTGGATGCTGTGGGAAAACAACTTACTACACTGGAGCAAGACAATGACTGGAATAGCCTTCAAGTTTTATTCCTTTTTGCCATTTATTTATCTACTCATACTAAAGTGAGCTGAGCAAAGTGCTAAGTTACAAAATAAGAATGAAAAATAACAAATTGTGGTATTCTGAATCTCATAGTTTAGAGGAATGAGATGGCTATCCAAATGGTGTAATAAAAGAGAATAGTACTGGTACTTCATCAGTAAGAGTTATCTAGGTCATAACAAATCATCTTCAATTACAATGATTTGTAACCACCAAGACTATCCTCATACATTGGCTGTGGGTCTCTATTTTATTTTCACTACAGAACCCAAGCTGATGAATATAGTGGATTATTTCTGGGTCTTAAGCTACAAACAATGCTAAATCTCATAAAGTATTATAGAGGATGTGTTTATATGATCATATAAATTGCTGATTATTGAAATGAATTTCAAAAAACCTGTTTTTTCATATTTCTATACCTTTTGTCTAATTTGTTTATCTAATTTGGGGAGGGTAGAAAGCACAGAAATGGTGGGACAGAGGGTGAACTAATTCAGCAGTAATACTCACTAGACTCTTGAAAATGAACTAAACAACTTGTGGGCAAGGTGGGTGGGTAGGGAAAAACCTGGGAGAAAACAAGAAAAGAGGTGATATTGTTCCAAAAGAAATGTATTCGTTACCTGAATTATGTGACATCAACCCTTCTATATATCTCCTTTACAATAAAATACAGTAAAAATAAATAAAATAAGATTTTATTAAGGCAAAATGCTCCCAGAAGACCTTGCACTAACAGGTGTTACTTCTAGAGTAATGTATGTTAGTAGTTCACTTATTATCTCCGCTCTTCAGCTCAAAGCTACTATCCTACTCCTTGAGCCACATTGCCACTTCTGGTTTTCTTGTGATTAATTGGAGGTAAGAATCTCAAGGACTTCTTAGTGCCCAGGTTGATATTGCACCCCATCCTCAGCCTCCTGAGTAGCTAAGATTACAGGAGTGAGCTCCTGCACCTGGCTCTCCTCACATCTTTTAAAGGGAGAATATGTAAATATGTAAATTTCTATTGAGATTCAGAAGTGAATTAGAGATATAAAAGAATATATGTTTGAATAAGGATGAAAAAATTTAGAACCTGAAATACAATATTTTACAGATGGGATGAGGTAGTTGCTTGGAACAGATTAGGTAGGGTCTTGAAGATTAAGTGATGGGGCATGGACTATATTCCTTTGACTCGGGTGAGTTTAGATGGAGAGTTATTCAAAGAAGGGCTGGGAACTTTAAACAGATCACTTTGACTTCATAGAGGAATATGAGGCAATAGGAAGTCAGAAGGTCTTGTTAAGGAGATTAGGGCATAAAATAGAGGAAAGTGGTAGTATGGGGTAGGGGAGAACTATATATTCTTGGGAACTATGCCTCTTAAACAGTGCCCATTTATTGTGAATAATATTAATGTAACTGTGGTAAAATACATAAATTTCATACAATAGTAGCATAATTGTAATTCTCTCTTCCTCAGAAATTTATTGTAATATCAGGTTAGAATTTTAGAATATGTGTAACTTAGAATCAGTGAAATGTTTTGAGCAAAAACAAACAGGTTCAGATGTGCATACTTAGATTCTTACACAGAGCCATGAGAGATCATCATGATGAGAAGCTCTGTACACCATATTTGTCATGATCCAGTACCCAGCATCGTTAACATGATGCTAGAACAAGAGATCATAAATTAGAGAGTGGATTAACATTAGCTGTGATACTGCTTCAGTGATATGTTACTGAGATAGTCTTGCTTATGGCATGGAGCAATCTGTGGTCTTTTATAAAGCAGTAAGCAATACTGTGTCTCAATTCCTGCTGCATCTCTGGATGACATACAAAGTATCCATCCATCTGCTCATCAGAGAGGTGGTTTGTCTCCATTTCCCTGTGTGCACCAGCAAATGATAGCTGCTTTGTTCTGTCAGACTGTTTTTGGCTCTTGTCTTGATCCCCCGCCTTTTTTGGCCAGTATTAGTATAGAAAAGAAACAAACTAATTGTCACCCTAGCCATACTGCATGTTGTAGCTTTAATGGAAATTCATCTTTAAGACAAATTTTCTCTTCCATAAAAAACATTATTTCTCACATAACTTTCTAGTAATTATCTTTTAAGGAAGCCATGTTTCGAAAAGCTACTTGCTATTTCAAAAACTGAAAATTTTACTCATATAATTATAGCATATAATTATACAATTAAAAACATATAATTCTCAGTGGTAGACATATGACTAAAAGGGTGTTTCCTATTTCTTAGCTTTGTAATGTATGGCAGATGCTACATTGTTCCTTGATAAAGGAACGTGGCAAAATTTGAGACAGTGTTTTGTCATCAGAAGAGAAATTCCATGTTATGCCTAGAGACCACAAGACTTTGAGAAGATCAGATACATCAAGTGATGAGCTGCCTTTTAATTGACAGAAGCATATATAGAAGTCAAGTGAATGTAATCTCAGTACAAAAGATCCATCAGAAATATTAGAGACTCCAAAGCATGGAAATCAACTCAAGGTTCAGAGCAATATATTAAATATGTTTTTCTAATAAATTTCTGTTTAGACAGATTCTTGTTTATACAGATTCTCTCCTAGGGGAAATTGCAGGCCATGCAATGTGCATAATTTAGTACTTTTCAAAATTTGTATTTTAGATAATTCACCATTGTTGATTTTGTATTCTGCAAATTGACTGAACTATTAATACTAATAAGATTTGTTGAGGTATTTAGGATTTTCTGTAAATTCTTTAAAAACTTTTCACCTGGTAACAGTGACTTCTTTTTTATTCTAAATTTCCTTTATGCCCTTTTCTTTAATGACTGGCTGTACTTCTGGCATTGCTTTGAATAAAAGTTGGTCAAAAATGGGAATCATGGGGCCGGGAGTTTGGCCTAGTGGTAGAGTGCTTGCCTAGCATGCACGAAGACCCGGGTTCAAGTCCTTGGTACCACATATACATAGAAAAAGCCAGAAATGGTGCTGTGGCTCAAGTGGTAGAGCTCTAGCCTTGAGAAAGTCCAAGGACAGTGCTCAGATCCTGAGCACAAGCCCAGGACCGGCAAAAAAAAAAAAAAATGGGAATCATTTACAGAGTTCAGATGTTTGTATTTGCTAGTCAGTAGCAATTGGCATATTCAAGATGAATAGCCTTTATTATGTTGATATATGTCCAACCCATACCTAATTTGTTCAGCATTTTTATCAGAAAGGGATGTTGGATTTTGTCAACTGTCCTTTCTGTATCTTAAGATGATCATATGTCTTTTCAATATGGTAGATTATCCTTATTGATTTGTATGCATTGAGACACATTTTATTTCCTATTGATCATACTATATACATCTTAGCAGGGAATCCAGAAAGCAAGCATGCAGCTGCAGGCAGGCAGGTAGGGAGGGAGGACTGAAGAAATGAAGAAATAAACAAAGGAATGAAAAAGGAGTAAAGAGAGACAGGGATTGATAGAAAGTAAAAAGGGAAAGAAAGCAAAGCAAAGATGAACCAACTGCTCATTGGAACGTCATGAACCACGTTTTCTTTTACTCCTCACTTCAAAATAGAAGATATACAAATCCTCACGAATAAAGAATAAGAGCATAGTAGGAGACTGAACATTTGTTCATCATTGATGAGGAGATGGCATATCCAGCCAGTATCCCTCAGAATTCTTCCTAAGGACTTCAGTCCATTTCTCTCTATGCATATTGAGATTTTCTAGATGTGTCATTATTTCTAGAAGCTCATTACCTTACAAGCACAGTGAATAAACACATATGGTAGTTAAAGTTTTTAATTTGGAAAATAAATTAACATTATATCACATAATTTATGGGAAATGTGCTATATATTTTATTGACTGCATGTAGAACTTGGAAATATGATTTATATGAATTTGCCATTTCAGCATGATGAATTGATTGTCACATTGAGGCTTATGGAATGAGCTAGGAGAACAGATGATTAACCACATCGCATTTTGGCTAGTGAAGTTTTACTTTCTGATTTTTGAACATTAATAAATCATTCTTCAGCATATGGGATTATTTTGGCAATAGAGCCACTTATCAATTTAATCATTTCAAACCAGCGCAATGGGTAAGTTGCAAATTCTGCAGACACAAGAGCCTGTCTAGGAACAATTGAGTATTATGCTTATAGTCACATTAATTACAGCTGAAACAAACCTTGAAGAGCTAAGAAAACATAACACAACTTATCTACTATTTACTAGGGAGGAAAAAAAGAAAAGGAATCAATATGGCCATTAATTGCACAAATAGCAATAAATATTTTGGCTCCTCTCCAGGAAGCGTACCCCAGTGAGAGAATTTTTCTTAGTGCAAGTTTCATTACACAGATCATAGTCACATAAAGCGGGAAGTGGACTGCTGTTCAATAAACTAAATTTAATGTTACTCAATTATGATCATCGTGCTCAGATATAATACTAATAGGAATGTCAACCCCGATTACATTTTCAGATTTATGTAAAATAATCCAAACACTATTTGCCATCCTTGCGATACAAGCTTCATCTGGTTGTTTATGCACTTGGTCGATACTGACCAGACACAGCAAGTAGCATAGTAGAGGCTCAGTGGCAAATATATATATATATATATATATATATATATATATATATATATAACATCCACTGTGCCAACAGCCAAGGTGCTTTGCCAAGCACCGGGGGCAGCATGCCAACTCATCAAGCAGATAGTGCACCTCTGCAAGGCTGCCTTGCTTTTGTTTTTGATTTTGTTTTGTTTCTTTTCTTTTATTTCTCTTTTACAATATTTCTTTGGATGACTCACATGTGCCATGACTAATTCTTGCCAGCATTACCCAGCATGAAACAGAAATAAAGGCAGGGAAATGTCTTTCTTAGAGAATTCTCCTCAGAGCTAAATGAATCCAGTGAAAATATCACTCTGGCATCATTATATGCTGTTATGTATGGTAGGAACAGTGTCATTTAGTCAAGTATTTCTCGGTGGGCTAAGCAGCTGGTATATATGATTTTGTATACCACCTGCAAAATGGATGCCAAACCATATAATCAACCACCTGGCCAAGAAAGTAGGGTAGCTAAACACTATTTTGTTGTCACACCCACATTTTCAGGAAATTCGAGAACATAAACAGACCCAGGCAGAATGAACATGTGTGTGAGATAAGGTTTGTTAAAGCTTTTCTGTTCAATAAAGCATATAGTGCCTGCTGTTCAGAGTGCTGTTGAACAGATTTGCTTTATTTCTAATGAAGGTGTTTGGGCATTTTCCTGGCACAAATGGAGTAAAATTATGTACTTAAAACAACATTTTAAAACAACAACACAACAAACCACCACTTCAATTGCAGTGAAACAGATTGGGAAAAAATGAAAATAGGTATACACTGAAACTTGATAATGAATTAGTGTCATTACAATGGATGAATCATTCACTTAGGAGAACCCTGCCTCGTTTGCAGCAACCTGTGTGTCTAGCAACTCCACCGAACTTCTTGCTGCCTAAAATGTGTGTTTATTATAATGTTCTCCACACCATTACTCCTGGGGAAAATACTTCACAGGTGCCTCTTTACTTATTTGGCTATAAGTGAATATGAGAGTAATTTGATTGTGAACTAATCTTCATATCACCAGATTTTCAGTGTCAGCAATGAGATGCTCATTATCTCACCTTTTCAATGGCTCAGCACATGCTTGCTTTCTGTGGCAATGCACATTTCTAGTCCCTCATTGTTTCACAGAGTAGTGGAAGGAGAACTAATAACTAGATGAGAGTTCATAATGTAAAATAAGGTGCGGGGGTGCTTTTTATAGACCCGGATCTCTTGTTTTCCTAAGGTCTATGGCTATGTGCTGAAACCCATTTGATTTCCCCTTTTGTATTTTTCATACAGAAAGACTGACTGGGAGACTTGTTGACTCTGTATGGTATCTTCCTGACTCTCATGGTCTTAAGTCTTAGCTTGATTTTGTTAACTATGGGTAGGATGTTAATGTATATATACACTTTTTTTCCTTCTGCTCAGGAATAATTAATTTAGAAAGCGACCTTCTTCTTGACAGAATGAGTAAAAAACATTCCAATGATTTTTTTTTTGCATTCAAATTTTCTTGTAATCCATTCTCTGCTTCTGAAATGTTCAGAAAAATGAGTAAACCACTGGACATTAATTGGTGTTAACATTTCTCTCACATTTGCTCATTGGAAATGGACTCTAACCGTTAGGGAATGTTTTTCAGTTTATTATACATATCAGTGCCTTGACAGTAAGACTAAGTTATGCTTTTGTACTCTCTCTGTGTTGATGGTGTTATTGATATCCACAACCCATTCTTACTCCAGCTCTTCATTTCTTTAACTAATTATGTTCTTCATCCCTTTTTTTATCTCTTTCTCATTTTCTCTCCTTTCCTCTTTTCTTTCTTATTTACGAATGCATATTAAACTACTCTGGGTTTATTGAAGTAATTTTGAATTATCAAAATTTCCAGATAAGGTTAATATAAATGATATAGATGTAAAATATATATCAGTACGCATGTACATTTTAGTACAAGGTAATGGAATCTTAGAGATGTGGAGGATCTACTCTCTATGTGGCTAAGTTTTATTATACTTGAAAAGCTGAGTATAATAATTTGATAAAAATTTGGCACCTGACCTAGGCGTTGGTGGCTTACACCTGTAATTATAGCTACTCAGGAGTCTGAGATCTGAGGATCATGGTTCAAAGTCAACCTAAGCAGGAATGATCAGGAGACTTTTATCTACAATTAATCACAGGAAAGGCAGAAGATTCAGTGTGGCTCGAGTGGTCCAATGCTAGCCTTGAGCAAATGGAGCCCAGGGACAGTCCCCAAGCTCAAAGTTCAAGTCCCAGGACAGGCAAAAAAAAAAACAATAAAGACAAATTGAAACATACTGTAAATATAAAATCATGCTAGATGTATTTTTCATTTCATTTCATTTTTATTTTAAAATAACTTCATATATACAAATATATTACTAAATTGAATTCTAATTTTGTGTATATCATATGGCTAGTAATTTTAAATATATGTATTTTTCCTACTGTACCTTTATTGAACTTCACTGGTGTCAGTGTGTTTGTGTGTGTGTCTCTGTGTGTGCCTGTGACTGTGTCTGTGTCTGCTAGTGTGTATGTTTTAAGCTAGTACATTCAGTCAGTCTTAAGCCATATTCTTCATTTTTCTATTGTAGAGACTCCAAACATTGCTACTGTCTAAAATTTTAAGAATTTTCTCATATTCTATAATATAATCTTGGATTTCCTATGATGTGTGATCACTTTAGTCTGCTGGATCATGGTTTGCTAAGATCTGACTATGGAAGTAGGCACTGACTGAGACAGGAGCACTAAATGAGGTCACTTTAAAATCTTTGAGCAGCCCTTTGTCTGCTGGCAATTGAATGAAAATTTATTGAATGAAAATTGAATAAAAATTTGAATAAAAATGTGAAAAAAAATTGAGGGAAATTTAAATCAAGACAATATTTTTAAAATATCATCTGTCTCAGTATCAGTCCCTAAAGCATGTGGCTCTGATTTTTGTTAGAGGAAGTCACAGATATTTTCTTTTTGCTCTAACTTTATTCAAGAAGTTCAGATTTACACTTATCCTATCATTGCTACTTTATATAGTCTAGCATCAAACAATAATTTGTCACAGCATTCTTGCATTTCACATGGCATGGTGTGGAGTACAACTGAGTTCATTTTTTTCTGCCAAATGGGGACAGTGAGTAATAATTTTAAACAACTCAGATGCAATTTGCATGTAGAGATTCCTGGTACTATTCTTGAAAATAATCATGCCCATAAAGCTAAGTCAGAAATGAATACCAGATTCTCATACATTTGGTAAGCTATGGTATAATTCAAATTTCATTGTCAGAATCAATTCTAGGTAGTTTAACAAGAAAAATTAATAATACATAGTATTATGTATTTAAAAGGTTGGATGACAGACTAGGAATTCAAGAAAGACAGCAAGAACCGTGCCTCAGAACTGACCTCCCAAAGGAGCTTCAAGCTCTGAGACTTCTGAAAGCAAGGGGATATAAAAAACCCTTATGATATAAGATTTCTGGTTTACCTTATTACTTTTGTGACCTCTATTACAAAACAAATATATTCCTGTCAGCTTCTGTATTACTTCTTCATACCTGTTTCCACTATATATTTGGAGGCAGATTCAGCAGAAATTCAGAGTCATTGTCACCAGAGGAAAAAGAATTACATAAAAGAGAATTATTGACTAATATGGAGCATATTCATTTCCATAGGTAGATGTTATAATTCTAAAATCTTGTGTAATTAATGATAGCTCCCAAATACATAGCACGAGAACAGATATAAGCATAAATGAACTTGACAAAAGAACCACAAATGTACATTATTTTAAAGCTGTTTCAATTATTTTTCATTATAATTGATTGATCAAGCAAATCAAAAAATATACATGAACAAATCCTTTGAACAACAACATTGCAAGCTTGATTTGTTTCTACACACACACACACACACACACACACACATGCAATCTGAAAAGTAATCATTAATCATCACTATTTATAAGTACATAAATATTGAGTTTTAAGCATTCTTGGCCTTTGATCTAAATGGAGCCATTATGTCTACCTTCCATGTCTATTTTCTGTACTGAAATCCTTTAAATGATCATCTTGGACAAAGGGCAGTCAATGCCTTGTTTACATGAAGACACATGCAGAACTCTTCTTAACAGCTTAGCTTTCAAATGGCAGTTTTCAGATTACTTGCTAAATGTCTTCAAGGCATATTGTCAAATTTGTCTTGAACTCTTAAAAGGTTTACCATAAGCAGTTTGATTTTTCTTTGTGGTAAATAGAACACAAGCACATTATTTTGTCTTTCTTTTTTGAGGGTTTAGTAGATTGTTCTTTTTTTTTAGACTCTTGTTTCCCTTTGCGCTTGGTAGAATTTACAGTAGCAATAGTATGCATTCCCACCTTAAAACTTTGGCTTTGTCATGAATAGTTTTGTATAATAAGAGGTGTCAGCTTTCAGTACACTTCTATGGATGTGGTATGTTGCCTTGCTTTCTTCCTTTCCTGATCTATGCCAAACTCCACCAGATACTTTCTTCAGCAGTGGTCCTGAAATAAAGGATGAGTACAGTTGACTGCACCTGAGCCCAATCTATATTGTGAAACACTTGGACCTGTGTCTACCTTTCTGATCAAATGGCAAGAAATGTATGCTCGTGTTGAAAACCACTCAGACTTTTGCTATTCCACCTTAAAAAAACAAAGCTGACTCACAGAGAATATTTGTTATGTCCTAGGCCACTAGACTCCCAGAGCTTTCACTTGAATATAAATTTGTGAATGAATACTCACAATTACATACAGTTTCAACAGAGGAATTCTTTAAATCTTTGGAGCAAAATCTATTTTGCTATACAGCAGTCAACTTTAGTTGTATCTTTGGGAATGTTGTATAATTCTCCTCACCTAGCCATCATACACACATAGTATGTGAAAATGCAAACTGTATTTAAAAACTGCTTATAATGCAGAGGCATTAAATTCTGACCTCAAACCTGTTAATGACAAGCAAATTCTAAATTTTATCATAGTATTAGGAAATAATCAGGAAGAGATATTTCACATATGAAAAACAATGCATAATTATAAACTCATAAGTGAAAGGAAATTGTTACAATTTTCCTTATTAAATATTAAATATGTTCCTTGCACCCTGAAGCTGGTGGCTCACATCTATAATCAGCTTCCCTGACGACTGAGAATGGATAATAGCAGTTTCAAGCCAACTTGGGCAGGAAAGTTCACAAAACTCATCTCCAATTAACCTCCCAAAGCTGAAAATAGGGCTGTGGCTCAAGTGGGAAAGCACCAGGCTTGAGAAAAATGATCAGGGACAGTACCCAGCTCTTGAATTTCCATCCCAGAACAGTCACAAGAAAGAAAATGGTAAGAAATATTCCTTGAACAATGAGAACATAATTTTAAAATATACTCTTCTAAGGGGCAGAATTCCAACTTATCAGTGGTTGTTTAAGAAAAATGACATTGAAGGAAAGACATCTACGTTTCTGTGGTAATATAAAATTTCTATTTTGTACAAAGGTATCATTGTAAAATATCTCTCCTAGATAGACTGTAGTGTATATATCTCAGTATCTGCATCTATGCCTTCATTTCTAAATTTATAGGCAACTCTCTGGAGTAGTCAGGAAGGTCTAATAAATAGTTCCTTGTATGACCTAAAGAATTCAGAGAAAGTAAGACTGAGGCTGGTAAACTGTAAGTGAAACCTACCTTCTATTACCCTGCCATAGTACTTAATCATGCCAGTATTCTGTAAAAAAACAAACAAACAAACAAAAAAACAAAAACCACCCAGCCATGCCAGGGTCATTATTAACATTATTAAGAAGAATGTAAGACTGGCCAATTTAACGTTATTTAGGGCTTACTTTATCTATATAACTGTCTGAGATAAGAATTACAAGCTAATAATAATTACATTAGTGTCAGAAGTATGTGTAACACCTATGGTTTATTTAATAGGGAAAGATAATTTTAATGTTCTAAGTTCAGTTTTACTATCTACATTAAGATAGTTAAAACATACTATTTGTAAAATATTCAGTCCTCCATTAATGGTTGATATCTGAAAAATTCAATATTGCTCCAAATATTTTTTCTACTAACAGTCCAGGCTACTTACCAAATGGTATATCATAACTAAAACAAATAATATATACATATAAATAAAATTACTATACTTTATGATGTGAAGGCTTAAGTATGCTATTTGAAATAAATAAAAAATATTTATACTTAATCTGTGGGCTTAAAATATCAGCTCATGTCATATTGCATTTTCCAAATTTGCTTATCTAAAGTAAAAAAATAAACTATGAAAAAATCCATTTTATGTATGATCATTGATCTCAGTTTCACACACACTCCCACACACGTATACAGAAACACATACACCTATCATATTTGACACCAAACCACCAGGAGTTTTCATGGGACAATTGTGATAGAATATTCAAGACAACCTCAGAGCTATTTTGTTTAGTGGAGCATTTCTAAGTTGCAAATTTTCAAAGATGATTAAGATTTCTAAAAGCCGTGGTTACTTGTATTAACAAAGTAGCAAACATTTTAAAAATTCCAGCCATTACTATAATTTAAAAAATCTCTTTCCGTGTGTGGTGGCTCATGCCTGTAATCCTAGCTACTCAGGAGGATGAGATCTGAGGATCAAGGTTCAAAGCTAGCCTGAGACTTTTATTTCCAATTAACCTGTAGAAAAAAAAGGGGGGGGGAGGAGTAGGGCTTGGTTCAAGGGTAGTGTGATAGCCTCGAGCTGAAGAGCTCAGGGACAGAGCCCAAACTGAGTTCAAACCACATAACCCACACACACACACAAAATCTTTTTTTTTTTTTAAACCTGTAAAACTTTAGGTTTTTAAAGTGTTGAAAGATATTTTATACTACCTCTTCATTTGTAATAGAAACTACCCAAATACACATTTCAGAGGAAAATTTACACTAATAACATGGAATAAAAAATAATTAATTATACTATCAATTTGTTGGTAACATAAATACATGTCGAATACTCTAACTGGCTATGGTAGTGCTGTCATAGTATTTCTTTGAAGACTGTTTTTCTTCTCTATTAGGAATATAACGTTTGGGGAATGGTGAAATAGAGAGCCAGCTTATTATTCTATCAACAATAGTCAAAATGATTCAACACAAAGTTTTATTGCATCACTTATTTGAAGCTATATTTGTATATCAGAATAACTGGTTAAAACTTCCAGCGTACTCTCATTCAGGAATCAATAGTTCCTGAACAATTATTTTTTATGATATTTATTTAGAAAGTTTTTTGTCAAAAATTATTTTATTTATTCGTTGTAACTATCCAGAAGACTGACAGAGCAAATGTCATATTCAGCAAGACTGAAAATTAGGAGCTGAATGAGTGAATATAAGTGATTTGCAGAACTGGACATACAGCTATGTTAATGGATCAAATAGTAAGATCCAGGTTTTCTGATCTTATTCTTAGAATCCTATTGAATACATCTACTCTTCTGATTAATTTATTCACCCATATTTATGGTTTATCACAATTTTTCTCAATGTAAAGCACATAAAAATCACTATGGGTTATTCTTAACTCGCTATGCATTTATTTTGCAAAAAAATTCAGTGAGTATCATGAAATACTATTCTTAAGGTAGAAACTGGTGACTCTTGACTGTAATCTTAGCTAATCAAGAGGCTGAGATCTTAGTATCATGGTTCAAAACCAGGTTTGGCAGGAAAGTCTATAAGACTTATCTCCAATTAATAACCAGGAAATAGAAAACGGAGTGGCTGAAAGCAGTAGAATGTTAGTCTTCAGCAAAACAGCTCACAGACAGTGCCAAGACCCAGACTCCAAGTGCCAGCCACACACACACACACACACACACACACACACACACACACACACACATTGTTATGGGATAAAATAAATAAAAAATGTGATCCCAACTTGGATGTTAGCCATTAGAGGTTTGATAAGCTTTGTATCTGGAGTAAGCTAACTTAAAATATTTAAGAAGATTCTCAAGGAAAACACAAATAATATGATGAAATAAAACTAGATGATTTCCTGAGTATTTGTGCATATGCAGACATTTTCACTTTAACTCACATTTTGCCAAGTTCCAAGCTAGACATGCTCCATCAAGCACTATTCCTATATCTCCAAAAGCTTCTAGCATCATAAAATAATGGAGTACCAATTAAATATCTGTTTTACTATTTGATTCAAGCAATAATTATATTGAATTTGTGAAAGAGAATTCATTCATCCTATTTAAGATAAATATAGAAAAGATGTGAAGCAATCAATACTATATATACTCCTTATCTGAATCATATAAACAAGCTTGCTTGAATGCAGAGAACATTACTATATTCTGTCACACTTGTTCCTTGTATACCTAGAAAATAAAACTTAAATTCATTTATAGTCTCTTTTTACTCAAATGATGCATCCAAATATGGTGCTATTTTCTAATTTTATATGCATGATTTACATCCATAATAATACACATTTATACTATCTTCATACAAATACAGATAAAATATAACATATTATAGCAGTCTCCATTTCTTTTTACTAAGGTAAATTTTTGAGCAGATAATATTGTTTATCGTTATATACACAAAATGGTAAATATTTATTTTGCCTGAACAATTGTTAACATGTCTTTTGCAAAACACAGGTACTAAGAATAAGAAGTTATTGCAAAGACAGAATACCATTGTGATAAAACAAGTATTATTCTCTTACATTCTTTTTCATAGTACTAGTATTGATATCTGCTTTACAGAAAGCCCAGTGATTGCCCTATGTGAAGACATTTCTCTGAGATGCCTACTTAGAGTAGGAAATCACTAAATACTGAAATATATTATTGGTTGCTTTCGATATATTTGAGTTTAGATGTGAAAAGGTCTTAAAAGCATGAGACATTAGAGAGGGAAAGTTAGGACAAATATGATAGATATATGAAATATACTATCTGTGGGATTGTAGTTCATTTAAAATGATCAAATAAGAACTTATGGCATGTTAAGGATTGTGTCAAGACTTTGCAATACATCTGTTCCCAAATAGTTTTTATTTTTAAATTATTTTCATTAGTTATACAAAGAAGTTAACCATTCAACAAAGCAGTTTATTAGTATAATTCTTCGTGATGAGTGTCATCCTTTTTAACATTCTCACCCGTCCCTCCCTTAATCAACACTTCTCTCACTCTTCATTTTTTTAGGATAAACATTGATAGTTTGACTGAATTTCCCCCTTCTCCTTTTCATTAGTATACTCTATTTTTCTTCATTCCACACCCCCACTTTTGAGTACCTGTTTCATGGTGTTTTGACTGTGACTTTCTATCATATTACACTATTTGATTTATCCATTGAGTCTACCACATTTAAGTTAACATATCTACTTGCATACTGTGGAGCACATCACATCAAGAGTAAAAGGCCTACCTACCTCGTGGCCCAGTGCTCACTTCCTGGTTTTGGAGATCCAACCTGCCTGTCACCTGGTTGGGAGTTTGGCTGTGGTTTGTGATGTAAAATAAGGCTACCTGGAACCCATGGATTGGCCCCTGCCGCCCTCGCTGACGGCACCTTTCTCCCTCTGTCCTGCCTACTTCTATGCTAATAGATTCCTGCATCTTACTCTTTAGCCCCTGTTTTTTTTCCCATTAAATGAGTCTGCTGTGACAGTCTCCCTGGTGCGTCTGTGTCTTCCCACTGGAGAGGGAGGGCTGGGTGAGGGCTGCCAGCTGGCCCTATCCTTTCTCGGTGTTGTCTTAGTCAGGGCGTGTTCTCTTTGCCCTTTCTCCTGGTCAGGAGGCAAAGAGTGCTAAAATACAATTCCATTTACTCATGTTTATAAGCTAAATCTAAACTTTCAATTATAAGTAAAAAGCTCATCCATTGTCTTTCGGGCTTGACTTATTTCACTTAGCATATTTTTTCCAATGTCATTCTTTATAAATGGTACAATATTATTCGTTCTCTATATTTTCTTCATCCTTATTTCCATTGAGGGATATCTGGGCTTATTCCATACGTTGGCTTGAGTAGTGTTGCAATGAATATGATTGTGCTGGTATCTTTATTGTGTACTTGTTTTTCATCTTTCAGATAAATGCCTAAGTAGAACTGCTGGATCATAGAAGAGTTCTATGTGTAATTTTTTGAGGAATTTCATATGATTTTCCAGACTGGTTGAGCAAGTTTATACTCCCACCAAGAGTGCATTATTATATCCTTTAGGTACACATTCTTACCATCATCTAACAATGAAAAAGACAGTCTAATGCTCAGAAATTTGATGTGGAGAATTGGGAAAGCCAGTGGTCTTGTCTCCTGTTAGAAGCAATAGACCATGATTTTATTTAAATCTTAATCAGAAATGTGCTGTGTTCCTTACAATCAAATAAAGAGGCTAGCCTTCCTGTCAGTATGTGAGAAACATATACACTACATCATTTCTCTATTAAGTGCTATATTGTAGATTTTCTGGATGCTTGATCTCATCTTTCAAAACTCACTGGCAAGTTCATTTAACCAGAGCTGTTCAAACGGAAAGCATGAAAATGTGGCAGATATTAAGAAAAATTAGTGTTAATTATAAATATTACCCTACAACATTATGATCCAAATAACGAAAGGATCTTAGAGAGGATTGTTTAGCAAAATAAAATTCTTTACAAGATGGGCCGGGAGTTTGGCCTAGTGGTTAAAGTGCTTGCCTAGCATTCATGAAGACCTGGGTTTGATTCCTCGGTACCGCATACATAGAAAAAAAGCCGGAAGTGGTGCTGAGGCTCAAGTGGTAGAGCTCTAGCCTTGAGAAAGCCCAAGGACAGTGTTCATGCCCTGAGCTCAAGCCTAGGACTGGCAAAAAAAAAAAAAATCTTTACAAGATAAGAACATATATTTGGTTGTTAATGTTAGTGCAACATATACCTTGCACATGGTGTGTATTCTATGACTGTGTAACTATCATAGACCACTTGCTTGAGTTTTGTCATTTATATTTACATTATTTGATGTTTTGTATTGCTGCAGATACAACATTTATACCTTATATTATGCCACATTTATGACTTTAATGTTTCTAAATCTTGGATGCACATGATTCCTAACATCTTAGATTATTGTTAATTTCTCAATGATTTACTACAATTTGTACAGATATAATTGCCAGTTTAGTGAAAATAACTGAAATCTTGATACTTTTCTTTCTTCTGTTCTTCTCAGTTGATTGCTAGTTTACAATGATTAACAATTTCATAATTCATTTTTGTAGAGGTATTGTTTTTTGCCATTCATGGCTCAAGTCACAGAGTGCTAGCCTTGAGAAAGCTCAAGAACAGTGTCCAGGCCCTGAGTTCAAGCCCTTGGACTGACAAAATTGAATGATGTGGTCATGATGCTCTCAATCCTCTAGAAGCTACTGCAGATTAAAAGCCCAAGACTCTATCCAAAACAGAAAATAAGCAAACAAAATACAAAAACCACCAGCAGCAGTAACAACATTACCAACAACAACACCTACCTAGCAACCAGGCTGAGATTAAACCCAATGCTGTAAAAAAAAACTGTTAGCCTCAATATTTTGCAGGCTAATATAAATATAAAGACTATGGAACATTATTTCCAAGCTGAGAAAGCAAGATTTTGTTTGTACTGTTCATGTGTGTGTTTGTATGTGTGTGTGTGTATGTGTGTGTGTGTGTGTGTGTATGTGTGTGTGTGTGTGTGTGTGTGTGTGTGTGTGTTGTATTTTACAGATATGCCTTTGTCCAATCTGTACCTATTTGTGATAGGTTATTTTTTCCTTTTCCTTGTTCTAAATAAAAATGTCTTTCTCTGAAGAAGACACATAAAGTATCAAATGCAATGTGATGTTTTTGTTAAATAATAAGCAACAAAAGCATAGAGAAATATTTCTCATGGAGGTAAAATATATACAACTATAAAAACATAAATATACTAGAGAATTATAATATGAATTTGTAAATTGTATGCAAATAGCTTGAAACCAGATCTATAAAGACATAAATAAAGCAACAAGACTGAAAGGTTTATACGTTGGCTTGTTTATAGAGTAGCACAAACATTTTTCTTTTTTAATTGGCAATTAATTTTCGGCAGCCATCTAGGTACTTTCATGTCAAATTACTTTCCCTACACTAAACAAGATTAGGCATCCAAGCAGCAAAGCACTTACATGAAAGTGAGAAACTGACTGTCAAGGAGATATTTTCCACCTATAACCAATTAAAATGTTTCTTTTTTGATGAATGAGTGTTGTAATTTCACATTTGGTATTTTTACCTAAGTATGTACCTTTATAACATCCTGGTTCATAAGGGCTAAAAAGATATGCACTGAGATTTCCGCTATATTCTTCATGTAATTTGCTGAGAATGAAACAAATAAGCATTTTACACAGGGGTGAAAGGCATATATTAAAACTGGGCTTTCCTTTTCTGCACAAACACACATAGTACAAGATGCATGCATAGATATATACACATAGGCACGTGTATCTTTTAACCAGATAAAACTTCAACAAACATCTCCATAATATAAATTTTTTGAAGATTATAATTATTGCATTAGAATCTAGAGATGTCTCTATTTAAAAGTTATATCATTGACACATAAGGTTAAAAAAGTAATACATTATTGATAATATGCAAGTGAATGGCATAGAAAGAAAAACTATTGATTGTTGAGGGAAGATGTCTCATTTTTCTTACTTCACAGAAGACTGATGTAGGTTCTTGAGCCTATCAATATTATTAGAATTAATGCATATTCCTTACTATTGATTGCTTTAACAATGATTGTCATAACTGATTTATGGGCACTTATGCCTACTAAATATTTTAAGAAGTAAATATCAAATTTGTATATATAAGTAAACTGACTTGAATGAACAACAGATCTGGATGTTAACATTAGGTCTTTTGACTTAATCCGTACTTTAATACATTATGCAAGATAAGTTTATGAGATTACAAAACAAAACTGGGAGTTGATATTAGAACACAAACCATCCTTAAGATTGAACAGAAAAATGTTTTAGATTTTGAAGCAGTAATTTTCATGTTACTTAAAATATGGTCCAGTATCTTTGGAAAGACTATGATATAATAAACTGTGCTGGGGCCTACTGGCAGCAAATTGAGGTTCCTGAAATAGGGGGCAGGGACTGGAAAAAATAGAAGAGAGACAAACATATTGGGTCCAGGAGGTCTGCAGCCCAGGTAAAAACTGCCGCCTCATTTATTCTCCTCCAGCTTCTCCCCCTCCTTGAAAACCAGGGAACTTCCAGTTGTTACATTCATATGGTAAATCTCAGGTCATTTAAACAGAATAAGTCCAGAAAACAATAAGACAATAAAGCCATTGTCTGATGCAAATCAAGGTACAGTTTGATTCCACTCTGGCTCCCAACAAAACTGAACATAAACTTTGGGTATATCCTTAATATACTTGTGATGGATTTGCTACTATTGCTTCCCAAATTTTCCATTTTACCCATGCAGAACAAATATTTTATTTTTGACTGGAGCTCAGTATGTCTATTTTTCTTTTAATCATTGTATTTTTATAGTACATCTCACAAGTATTAAAGTAATATTTATAATAATTTAGTTCTATGTCTGTGTTAAATACTATCAGGTTTTACATTTAGAACTATGATCACTGAGTAAAGTTTGTATAAGTTGTTGAGTAGGGGAACAAATTCCACTTTTTACATATTTATCTTGTTTCTACATTATTTCATACAAAGACAATTGTTTGTTACTTAATCTAATCATTATTATTTTAAATATTGGTTTTGAAGTCAAGACCTCATACTTCTTGGGTAGCTGTTCCACTATGGTATAGCCACATCCCAGCTCGTTTTGCCTCAGGTCTCCACCACTGACTCCATAAGGTTCAAACATTTTCCTTGTCTGTCCTTGAGCTATGATTCTTCTGTCCCTTCACCTCAAATACATGGTATAACTGGAGAGAAATACTGCTCCTTGTTTGTTTGTTGAGATAGTGTCTTGACAACATTTTGCTTAGTCTGGCCTTGTTATGGAAATTCTCCTATCTCTACTGGTTGTTTTGGATGAGACTGAGTAAGAAAACTTCAAAAAAGTTAACTCCCAGTGCCATAAAACACAACCTTAGTCAGATATTGAGCAGATATAATTAAACTCAAATAATGTCATACTGCAATTGGATAGTGTTATTCCAGTGTGTGACCAATGTCTGTTTAAGGTATGAAGACATATGCATGGAAGGGCTTACAGCTACAAGCCAAGAAGCACAAATAACCCATGATGACCATTAGAATTTAGGTAGTTGCTAAAAGGGCAATCCTTACAGATTCCACAGAGAACATGACTTTTCCTCCAAAATTACCAAAAAAAAAGAGAGAGAGAAAAGAAAAACAATCATTTTTTCCCCCTGATTATAGGGCTTTAACTCAGGGCCTGAGCCTGTCCCTGAGCTCTTTTGCTCATGTCTAGCACTCTAACACTTTTTGTAAAATGTTTTATTGTTATTCATAGAAGGGTTACATTATATTTGCCGGATAGAATGTACATTTTTTAAACAATTATTGCTACTCCTCATGTTTTTGTCCCCATTTCCCTCCCCTCATCTTGTTTTCCCCCCCTCATCGTGTTTTCCCCCTTCCCTATCCTATTTCAAATAAACAAATAAGCATATATACAATATATCAGATAACAAGGTAAGATGAGAAATATCATAGTACATTAAGAACAACAGTCACACCTTATATGGCTCTTGTTTCTATATCTTGGAGGTCCTCTCATTTAGCCTCATCCTATATGGCCTTATCTATTTCAGTTTTTCCCTATTGTAAACCTCTGCTAGGAGAGTTCAAGGTTTATACTAATTATGAAAAATAAGGGAAAGTATTGAACCTATGTTCCTTTTAGTCTGGCTTAATGTGATTTTTTTCTAATTCTTTCCATTTCCTCACAAATGGCATCACCCATTTCTGAGGAAATGGATAGCACTCTAACACATTGAACCAGAGTACAACTTCTGCTTTTCTGGCAGTTAATTGGAGACAAGAGTCTCATGGACTTTTTTGCCCCAGCTGGCTTCAAACTGTGATCTTAAGATCAGAGTTTCCTGATTAGCTAGAATTACAGTCATGAGCCACTGACTAGTTTCTCTTATTTTAAGTGACTTAATTTGCAACTGTTGGTGACACAACCCCCAAGATTCAGATAAACTTGGTGTGGGTCTTTGTTAGGCTGTTTCTCTTCTTATCCTGTGCCCAGTGCGTTTCCAGACCATTATAAAAGAGAAAATATTGAGTTTAGGCAACTGTTTCAGAGGTTTGACATTGTGGGTGTCTGGATTCAATGTTTCTGGGCTGTGTTGATGATGAATATTCGGCACAGTGGGACAGAGGGTCTACTCTTGTCCTGGTGCCCAGTTAACATTCAGAAGAGTCTCTTTCAAAAAGTTCCTTAAAAAATCTCTTTTATAAACATAATTTCTGTACAACCGCACAGAGCTGGGAAGAGGGACCAGAGCTCATGTCACCTGGAGTTCCTCTTCTGCTGTAGGTAAATCTATTCAGTATGTGGCTGGCAATTCTCATGCATACTCATAGATGAGGGGCGGGAGTGGGGGACAGAAATGGGGACCAAGACATGAGAAAGGGTATCATTGTGAAGTAATGCACCTTCTAGCTGGTGAATATAATATAACCCTTCTATTAATTACAATAAAAATATATAGAAAAAATAAAATAAATAACAAATATTTAAAAAAAAAAGAAAGACAAGTGAAATCTAAGGAAGCTTCTGAATTTTTTCAGGGTATCTTCGTGATATCTTTTTAAAAGAAAGTCTAAAGAATGGAAACAGGTGTTAGAAACAGTCCCCTCAATCATTTCCCGCTCCAAGTGGAGTTTTGGTAGCAACATGTTAAAGGAAATACTAAGTGCCAGTCTCCTGTCAACTTGGGCACGAAGCATTGGCTAAAATTGTGAGCTGGGAGAAGCATTAGCTGAAATCCATTCAGTGTGGAGAAGATGGGCTGAGGCTCAGTTGCTAGAGACTTGCACTATTTCTCCTAAAATTTGGTTGAATTTTATTATTTTTTCCAGTACTGCTATAAACCCTTTGGTCTATTCATGAGGAGTTAAAACAATTATTTCACACTACTTTTTTTCATAAAATCACCTGTTGTGATCCATCTGTCCATTCATGGAATGAGGCTCCAAGTGAAAGGTTTTGTCAATATTTTTAGAAAGCCAAAATATTATTTGAGAACAAACCTTTTAAGACATGTATGTTGTATACTTTTTGAAGAATACGAAAGTCATTTGTTGAAATAAATTTATGCATCATTTAAAGATTCCCTAAAATAGATTTTTATTATCTAGGCTATAGATATAGATGTATATATATATATATATTTATATATATATATTACCCTTTCAACATCTTTATCTAGATAAAAATGTGTGCTAAATTGTTCCTCATAAAATATTATTAGATACCACCAAGATCAAAATCACGGTTAGCAAATATTATACTGATTATTTGTCATCTCATTGTAAGCCCCTTCTGCATTTCTTTTAATTTGATCCATAACATAAATATAAATGGATAAATTCTAACAGTGTTTTATCTATTATGTGTTGAAAAACTTCCTTAAGTTACTGCCATTATTTCTGATTCTTTGACATAGGTGAAAGAAATTTGGGTAGCCCTTTGGTTGCTACCCTTTGGATTCTATGTGTCAAAATTGGATTAGATACTATGCATAATGCGAACAACCATGTAATTATTTTGAATTTACAATGTATTTACTTTATAATTGCATAGTAAGTACCATATAATTACAGGATGATTACATGATTATTTCTGCTTTTTACACAGCTTTAAAAGCAAAAGATTTTGTTGCAATTATTATTGGCATTTATTGGTAAGTGTTATATAGTAGGAAACAATATTTACCATGTAATCAACTAAGCAAGTAGCTCATATTGGTTTTTTCAGTCACAAAATGTTTAAAAGTTATGATTGTAAACCTAAAACAGCTCTAATGTAAAATTTAAGTAGGTAAAAAAATAATTGCACTTAAAGAGTTAAAGACCTAAACTAACCACAGATTTGACATTTCAGAATACTTGATTATACAATTCTGCATTCTGATGAACAATTAGGACAATTTAAGTCAAAGTTTTCATTTCAGATTATTTAATATTCAAAGAAAAATTTGCTATTTCTTAGAAGCACAGGAAATCCGAATGAAATCAATATCCATATGTATAAAAATGCATTTCTTATAATCTATTATTTATAGTATTTTAACTTCACAAGAATAATTTGTTTTAAAACTTAAGCAAACATTACAGAAAATAGTAGGATGATAGAGTCCACATTGCTACCTGCTCAGTAATCATTAAATAACAGCTTGAGATATATTATTAAGCGAGTAGGCTATTTAATATTCTAATGTTATCAGAATAATAAAATCTATACCTTCATTCTGATTTGTGACCAATCTGACTCTAATGTGGAATTATCTCAAATATTTATGCCTGTAAAGATTATTTCCTTTTAAATTCTCATTCTCAGCACTGTGGGCTAGTATTTCAACATTATATATTTTGGTAGACACATTTACCACCAAAAGTAGCAAGTAGTCCTAACAAGATCTTAGTCATTTTTTATACTTCTTCCAGAAATTTAATCTGAGTTTTATTTCACATTTAAAATTTTGATCACCTCGATTAGTATTTCAAAGTTTTAAGTATCCTTGTATAGGTTTTGTTTTGATATGAATTTCTGATCGTGACATCACTTTTTGAAGAGGTACGCTTTTGATAATGAGTTGCCTTATTTGTGCAAAGGTTTATGCTTATTTTTATGTCCTTTATTCTGATCATTGATTTATTAAGCTTAGATTACTATCATGCTATATTATTATACCTATACGTGATGCCTTGACATATGTTTGTATGACCCTCTAAAGTTTTGTTCTTTTGTATTATTTTTGGCTACTTTAAGAATTTTTTAATTACTTTTAGTATAAATGATAGAATCAACCATAGATTTTGAGGCAAAAGATATGGTTTATTTACAACTTCACTAATCAGAACTAAAGGGGAAAGATTCTCCACATCCCAGCATCACAATTAAAGGCTAATAAACTTTCTCAGTGATAGAAGTTATATGATCTCCAAATAGCAAATGCAAACAAGATAATAAAACTATTGATTAAAAAAATAAAATTCAGAAAGGTTTTAGGGAGACCGGAGGAATATGGCAGCAGTTCAGTGTGAGTCTTTCTGAGCTCTCGCCAAGATACCAGTTCTAGCATCACAGGAGAAAATTCATACCCAAAGATCCATCCTAAGTAAGCTTTACTACCACAGAGATCTCAGAGAGGAGAAAGGCGGAAACCGGCACAAGAAGACAGCTAGTAACAGCCACTCTGGGCTGCTGCAGAAACAAAGCCTCCAAAACCTGAGCAGACAGTGCTTCTTGCTTCTCGGCAGCACAGACCTGCCGGCTACAGATAGAGTCACACAGAGCCTGCGAAGCCCAGAGCCGTCACCTGGCTGTGCACAGACCTGCCACCTTCATGGAACTAGAAAATCCAGCAAATTGTGAGAATCTCCATGAATGGTTTCACTTCTGTTTGCAGAATGGCATTGGGAAGGAATCCCCTCCCCCACCAGGTAAGCGCAGCACCATCTCGACTGCTGGCAAAGATCTGGCCAAACCAACTGGAGCCTGAGAAGTGGTGCTGGCAGTGCCATCATTCAAAAGGGCGAAGGTTTTCCCAGGGGCAGCTTAGCTGGACATCCGCCCACGGCGCTAGCAGAAGTTCCTCCCCCTGGACAGGGCCACACTCCTGGTAAACAAAGCCACCCACGGCTCCTCCAACTTTTTTTCCGTATATTTTTTATTGTAGTTAATAGAAGGGTTACATTATATTCACCGGATAGAAGGTGCATTAATTCACATACATTGATACCCTTTCTCATGTCATGGTCCCCATTTCCTTCCCCTCCCCCCATCTTGATTTCCCCCTTCCCTATCCAATTTCAAATAAACAAGCATATATGAAATATATCAGATAACAAGATGAAATATTGTAGCAATATGAGATAACCAAGGGACAGTAAAAGAGAGTACATTCAGGACAACAATCACTTACTATATGGCATTTGTTTCTATATCCTGGAGGTCCTTACATTTAGCATCATACTATATGGCCTTATGTATCTAGATTTTATCCTATTGTAAATCTCTGCTAGGAGAGCCCAAGGTTTCTACTGATTATGACAAATGAGGGAAACCTCTGCCCAATGAAGCAAACTAATCAGAAAATCTGCAAAGCCAAATCGCAAGAGAAAAAGATTTTTTGAATTGTTTGGATCCCAAACTTAGTGGAGACACAAGTTTCCTATCCCATCCTCCCCAAAAATAAAAAAAAAAAAAAAACTGAAGAATACCTCCCTTATTTTTCTTTTTTTTCTACCTTTTTTTATTTGAATTTTTATGGGTTCTTATTTTTTTTTGCCATTTTGCCTCCACCCCTTTTCTTTAACGTTATGATTCTTTCCATTTTTTTCCCCCACTTTCCTTCTGTCATTGTGGTCATTCCTAGAAACATTGTGAAAGCACTGGGTACAAATTGGATGCAAATGGTATTTTTATAAATACAGTCACCTGCTTTTTGATCTGTGGGTTCTTAACCCTAGT